>NC_091476.1:170987335-171287335 GCF_036971445.1 Narcine bancroftii
CCCATAACCCTCCAATCCCCTCATATCAATGTACACACCCAACCTTCTCTTAAATGACAGAAAGGACCCTGCAGCAACTTTCTCTCATTTAGACTATATGCAGGAGTTAGTCAGTCGTCATTATCCCATCTGCAACTGGTTCAGAATGTGGCACCAAGGCTCCTAATAGGAGCCAAGAAAAGGGACCCCATCACCCCTATTCTCACCTCCCTTCACTGGCTGCCAGTACAGCTCAGAATAAAATTCTCCAGTTTGTTTACAAAGCCATTAATGGACTAGCCCCCTTCTACATCACGAACTCCTGATGGCCTATTTCACTTTAAGACCTCTCAGTTCGGCCAATTTAGGGTGCTTGGTTGCTCCATGCTCAAATTGCAAACTCAGAGGTAATTGGGCCTTCACTTCTGCAGCCCTAAAACTGTGGAACAACATTCCTCCATCCATCCAATCAGCCCCTTCCTTTAACTCTTTTAAATCCAGGCTGAAGTTGTATTTTCACTCACGAGTGTTTGGGAGTGATTGGTGATTGTTATCACATTGTATATACAATTCTGAACCTCGGGGACCCGTTTTATACTGCACTTTAAATAGCTGTTTAAGTTAAGATATAAGTTATGATCTCTACAGCACTTTGGTCATTGTTTAGTTGCTTTAAGTGTGCTATATAAATAAACTAAACTAAATAAACTAAACAAACCTCCAGCCTGAATAACACCCTTCACTACTACCTTGTGACTTCTATGGCTGTCAATTTTGAACATAATTATCAAGCCTCCATAAATCTTCATCTTCTTTATCTTCTGCCATAAGAGACCTTTACAAAAGTCCATATCAACAACTTCTACTGCCCTCGTCAATCATTTTTAACAAACCGAGGCTGTTGGAAATGTTATAGGAGATCAGCAGCTTGAAGATATGCCCGCATAGTTCGATGTGGTAAATGAGTCTGAGATGGATGACTGAACTAAAGAAGCTCAAACTGTATTATAAATTACACAGTTCCAGGTACCCATCACACCCTGTGTATCAAAACATTGCCTCATATCTCCATTAAACTTCGTCCCCCTTTTCCATAAAGGCATGTCCTCCAGTGTGCGACACATTTTCCCTGGGATAAAGATTCTGACTTACCACCCTATCAATGCCTCATGTCATTTTATTAATTCTATCAGGTTATCTCTCAGCCTCCTATGCTCCAAGAAATTAAGCTAAATGTGTTCATCCTCTCCCCACAACCATACTCTATAAATCAGTCAGGATCCTGTTTTACATTGTGTACCAGGTCTTACAATTTATGCCACCAAGAATGAAGGTTTAGACCAGTGGTTCTCAACCTTTTCCTTCCCACTCACATCCCACCTTAAGCAATCCCTTACTAATCACAGAGCACCGATGGCATAGGGTTTACTTAAAGTGGTATGTGAGTGGAAAGAAAAAGGTTGAAAACCTTTTCACCAGAACTTCCTGACCTACTGAGTATTTTCCACTTTTTCTGGTCTTTAATTTTTCACCTGGCTTTTTCATTCTATTCTACCAACAGTTAGAGTCCTTATTACCCATTAAGATGCATGAAACTTCTGAAAGCAAACCCAGTGCTACCAAAAGTCACATGAGGAAAATGTCAAATATTAAACAATCCTACTATTTCCTTCAATAGCCTGGTTTGTCAAAAATCAAGGGTACTGATCTTGGCAATTTATTGCTAATTATTCCTGAAGATGATGCTTCCTTTTAGCATAGTTTGTTCTCGACTCAAAGCCTGACATTAAACAGAGAGGAGATTTCTCAGCTATAAGGAAAGGGAAATGGACTGGTTGTTAAATTTTTGTAATTCTTTGCAATGTTGTCTTTAATTCTGTAGAAGAGCGTGCTGCAATTTAACTCTTCAAGAATTCATTTTATTTTAAATTACTGGCCATTCTAGCAGTTTAAAAAACTAAATAATTATGATGGATAGCAAAGTTAATGGTTTGATTGGACAATCTGTTAAAGTTATCCCAAGAGTTTCTTGGGCAGGGCAAGTTCCTGTCAGTTATTTGATCAAGGCTCTGAGACACAAAAGACTTTTCTGATTCGGGTGTGTGTGTGTGTGGCTGGGGGTGGGGGGGGGGGGGTGTGGGGGAGGGCGCGCCGACTCACTAGAGAGGGACGTGGAGAATTAGGGATGCAGCAGAATCCAGACCAATGATGCCAGCAAATGTTCCATATTCGATGGGCAATAATTACTACTGAGGTATGTTGGAATTAGGAGAAAATAGTGGAATTAATTGAGACATACAGCATGGTAACATGCCTTCTAGCCCACATTCCCCTGCCCCCTCCCTCCCAAAACATGATAGATCTCTCAAGGAATCAAAATAAATGTGATAGACAAAACTACCATATTTTTGTGCTGAACATTCCTGGTTCTAACTGTCACAAATAAGAGCCTCGTTTGCAAATTGTCTTCGAGAGGGTGGGTGAATCGAGGTTGTTGTTCAGCCTGATAAATATTGTGTCATGGTCCTCAGAGATAGGATAATTATCCACTACCTTTCCAACATGAGCTCATATTCTTGCCCCAGGGATTAATTTTCATCAATAACATGAGCAATGAAAGCATTATTCCTTCACGGAAATTGCTCTGTTGACAGCCACAAATCCAGCATTGCAACTGTCACAGTGGCCTGTCATGAGGAGCTTTTATCTTTATAATCAATGCATTCAGTTAAGATTCAAGTGAGGCATTCATAATGAATCTGCCTGCACAACAACAGAAAGAAAAGCTCCCACGTTCATTAATGAGAGGGACATGGGCAGGAAAAACCATTTGGCCTATCAAATGAAGCTTACTTTTCAATTAGATTGTGCCTGATCTGTACAATATCTGCCTTTGATCCATATTCCTTGATGTTGTTCCCTTATAGAAGTCTGTCAGTCTCAATTCAGGTGGATTCATCTAATCTTTCTTAAGTTTGAGGTTTGAACCTCAGCCTATGTAGTTCTGTTGAACAGTCGCTTTATATCTAAGCCACAGGGCAGTAACCAGTAACTTCAAGCAGTAATCTGTTCGTTCTTCAGCCTGACAGGATCAGATGCCATCCAAACTTCCCACAGAGTGAGGGATATTGGGATGCATTGTAAAATTCTCTGAACTGGAACTAACAGCCACTTATGTTATGATGGTGGGCAGTTATTTGGTAGGGAATGTGGGGAGGGTGCAAGGCATGATGCAATTATATTGCCGAAAGGGTCATAGTGTATTAACAGCTTTACTGCACCTCTTGCAATCAAAATTAAACAATGTATAATTTGCATACATCATGAGAATTGAACAAAACAAGTCATAAATCATACAAATTTAAAAACTACTGAGAGAAATTAACACAATAAGACATTTGATCTCATGCATTTGCAGTAAGTCGGCCAGCTTTGATATTTTATTAGAAATTTCACCTAAGTATGCTCATTTAAAAGTGATCTCAGAGCTACTCCTCAATACTACAGTGACGGGCATATCCAATCAATACACCAGCATGCAAGAGCATGTGAATTTTAAGCCACGTACTGTAATTATGCTCCTACTCTCTGTTGAATGAAGGAATACAAACGTTTCATTCATTTGTACGATGTCTTCAGAAGCTATTAAGGCACAGCAGTTACATGAAGAAAGAGATTCAGATTTGAAAGGCAGAATGGTTATTACTTCCACTTTGAGCCTTAAACTGCACAAATTGAATTTTCCAGACTATCTATGAAAATGTTACATTATTTGAGAACCACTTGCACCACATGACTCTGCTGTGCAATGGGTTAACAATAGGAGTCCTCACTGATAGGAAGAAAACTTGGTGTCATGCAGGAAACAAAAAAACTTTTCCGAATGTAAATGTACTTGCTGCAGTCAAACAGATAGGGAAGATACCCCAACTGAATTAGTATACACTACGTTACCACATTCTAACAGGATAGAAATAGAGAAAATAATATTGAAGGAAAGAGAAATAAATATTAGCAGTTGTAGTTTGTGCAAGGTATTTCAGTCGTGCTGACAGATCTTCTGCACTGTGGCTTAAGAGTAGTATGGGCATGCTCAAGAGCCTCTAACAATTGGATAAGAACTGTTCTTGAACCTAGAGGTGCTAGACATCAGACTTCTGTACCGACTGTCTGAAGGGAGCAAGGAGATGAGAAAGTGACCCGGAGTAATGGGGGTGGGGGGAGGGGGGTGGAGAGAGTGATACCTTGAAGCAGCCTGTCAAATGTTTTTAGTGGATGGGAGGTGGAGTGATGTATTATGCTGTCTACTTGCTATTGGTTATGACTGTAGATTGGCTCCACCCTACCGGTATTACAGATGGTGCATCTTATCCCACTGGTCAGTAGAGGTGGCTTCTTCTGTTAATAAAAGCCTATGGTATGATACAAGTCTGGTCCATGTCTCTGGCATATCAATTTTATTAACAGAAGAGAAATCATGGATACTTCCTTCAAACCTGGAAGACTCGAAATCAACCAGGATGCCACCCGAGCCGGAGAAAGGTTCCACCATTGGATCCAGTGCTTTGAAGCATACACGCAGAAGAACAATGTCGTGCAAGACGCTGAGAAAATGGGCAAATTCATGGGTCTCCTCGGAGATGTCCCCTACTCCATGGTCAGAGAGAAAGCTGGCTATCAGAATGCAGTGAATCTCCTTAAAACCTACTATGATGCGCCTCAGAACACCCTGTATGCAAGACACCAGCTTCACATTCGGAAGCAACAAGCAGGAGAAAGCGTAGATGCGTTTGCGCTCGCCCTGAAAGGGTTATCCAGGGACTGTGCCTGTGCCGCTGTCACGGCTGAAGCCCACCGTGAGTCCCTGAGGTTAGACACGTTCGTAAATGGTCTGGAATCTGGATACATCGGACAGCACCTACTGGAGACTCCGGGCTTGACTTTTAATGTGGCTCTGCAACAAGCGAAGATGTTCCTAACTGCATTACAAGGGGCGAAAGCATTCGAGCAAGAAAGAGGTGCCAAAGTGGCACCCCTCAAATCGACCCATGGTGAAGATTCGCTACTCAGCTCGATGAAACCGTGACGCAAAAGCTGGTTCCCATAGTGCTATTTCTGCGGCTTGGCACTACATGCTTGCAACCGGTGCCCTGCGCCATCTGCGGGAAGAAGAGCTTGCCGAGCTAGAAAGATGACACCTGGCACTCGCGACAAGCAAAACAAGAAGAAAGAAAAGGAAAAGAAGCACCTAGGCGCTGTTACTAAGCAAAGTCGCCATCATATCAGCACGATGCTCGGACTCATCTAGCCCGACCTCGGCTTGGTCGACTTCTTCTGAATCGTCCAGTGAATCAGCCAGCGATGAGGAAAGGCCCTATATGCCAATGCCACAAGGGGATCCAATCCTGGCTTCTATGAAGGTAAATCAAGATAAATCCTATGACCTGCAGCCATCTACGATGAAAGTGGAGGTAAATGGGCAGCCTATTAACTGTTTATTTGACTCGGGCAGTACAGACAGTTACATCCACTCTTTGACTGCGAAACCACTAAATCTTGCATTATACCCATCTAAACACACGATCATGATGGCTTGCTCAGGACTAGAACAAGATGCAAGAAGTTATTGCAGAATTAATTTAAAAATACATGATAATAAGTATTCTGATTTCAAGATTTCTGTACTCCCCGGCCTATGCGCTCCTATGCTTCTGGGTCTAGACTTTCAATACCAAATGAAAAGTATCATATTGGCATTTAACGGCCCCTTGCCATCGATCACCGTCAAAGAAGTTTTGCGGTTTGTCTACACTAAAAATTAAACCCCTTTGTCTCTTCAATAATTTGACCTCGGATTGTAAACCTGTAGCTACAAAAAGTAGGCACTGCATAAAGAAGACAGACTCTTCACTAAAGATGAGGTTAAGAACTTGTTAAAGGAAAACGTCATCGAGCCCAGCATGAGTCCTTGGCACGCTCAAGTAGTAGTGGTTAGAAATGGCGTTAAACTTAGAATGATCGTGGATTACAGCGAAACCATAAACAGATCCACTCAACTAGACACATACTCCCTGCCATGCATTTCAGACATGTTCACTCACATTGCTTAATACGAGATGTACTCTACTTCTGATATGAAATCAGCTAACCACCAAGTTCCCATCCATAAGGATGAAAGGAAGTTTACTGCTTTTGAGACAGCTGGCAAACTCTTCCAGTTTAAGAGAATTCCTTTTGGCGACACTAACGGAGTATCAGTTTTTCAAAGAGAAATGGATAAGTTAGTGGACACCTATAAGTTGCAGGCCACTTTTCCTTACCTGGACAATGTTACCATCTGTGGCAAAGACACGAATGATCACGATCGAAATTTGCAACGGTTCCTGCAAGTAGCCAAATCCTTGCATTTAACTCTAAATAATGACAAGTGTGTGTACCCCACAAAGTAACTGCCAATATTAGGGTACGTAGTAAGCCAGGGAGAAATTAGTGCAGACCCTGAGAGAATGCGATCACTCATGGAGCTGTGCACCCCCCCCTCCCCCAACAACACAAAAGGCCTTCAAGCGTTGCTTAGGATTTTTCTGCTATTACGCTCTCTCACATTATACTGACAAAGCACGACCACTTTTTAAAGCCACCAATTTTCCACTGAGTGATGAGGCTCTCCGAGCTTTTAAAATCATTAAGCAAGATATAGCTAAGGCCTCCGTGTCTGCAATTGACGAGGATTTACCTTTTCAAGTGGAATCAGATGCACCTGATTTTGCTCTAGCTGCCACATTGAATCAAGCTGGAAGACCTGTAGCTTTCTTTTCCCGCACACTGCGTGGACCAGAATTGAAGCACTCATCCGTTGAAAAGGAAGCACGAGCGATAATAGAAGCTATCCGCTACTGGAGGCATTTCTTAGCTGGCAGGAAGTTCACCTTGTAAACTGATCAGAAATCTGTTGCCTTCATGTTCAACACGAAATTAAAAAGCAAGATTAAAAATGATAAGATTATGCGATGGCGCATCGAGCTTTCCACTTATGACTATGACATACTCTATCATCCAGGAAAATTCAATGATCTCTCTCGCGCTTCTTGTGCAAGTCAGTAGTTAGACAGATTAAAGATTCTGTCCATGAAGAACTGTGCCTCCGGGGGGGGGGGTTACCAGACTTTATCACTATTTGAAAAATCTCAATCTGCCCTATACTATGGAGAATGTGAGAACCCTAGCTGCATATGTTAATGGTAAAAGGAAAGCTAGAGACAAAATTGGTCCCTTAGAGAATCAGAGCGGAAAACTGTGTGTGGAGCCTAGAGAAATGGGGGAGATATTGAACAGTTTCTTTTCTTCGGTATTCACTAAGGAGAAGGATATTGGGAGATGTGAGATAAAAAAAAGCAAATTGGGTAAATATGGAGAATATAGAGATTACAAAAGATGTAGTTTTAGGGCTTTTGAAGAATATAAAGGTGGATAAGTCTCCGGGACCAGACGGGATCTTCCCCAGGACATTGAGAGAAGTGAAGGACGAAATAGCAGAGGCTCTGGCGGTAATTTTCCAAATTCATTAGATATGGGGATAGTGCCGGAGGATTGGCGCATCGCGCATGTGGTTCCGTTATTTAAAAAGGGTTCAAGGAGGAAGCCTGGCAACTATCGGCCTGTAAGTTTGACGTCTGTGGTAGGTAAATTAATAGAGAAAATTCTTAGAGATAGTACTTATAAACATCTGGATAGACAGGGTCTGATCAGGAGCACTCAAAATGGATTTGTGGGAGGAAGGTCATGTTTGACCAATCTGATTGAATCTTTTGAAGAGGTGACTAGGAATGTGGATGAGGGTAGCGCAGTGGATGTTGTCTATATGGACTTCAGTAAGGCCTTCGATAAGGTACCACATGGAAGGTTAGTTAAGAAGGTGCAGTCTTTAGGTATAAATTTTGAGATAGTCAAATGGATTGAACATTGGCTGAAAGGGAGAGGCCAGAGAGTGGTAGTGGATAATTGTCTGTCAGGTTGGAGGCCGGTGACCAGTGGTGTGCCTCAAGGATCTGTATTGGGCCCATTGTTGTTCGTTATTTACATTAATGATCTAGATGATGGGGTGGTGAATTGGATTAGTAAATATGCAGACGATACTAAGATAGGTGGAATAGTGGATAATGAAGAAGGTTTTCAAGGATTGCAGAGGGATTTGGGCTGCTTAGAAAAGTGGGCTGAAAAATGGCAGATGGAATTTAATGCTGATAAGTGTGAGGTGCTTCATTTTGGTAAGAAGAATCAGAACAGGACATACGTGGTAAATGGGAGAGCATTGATGAATACAGAAGAGCAGAAAGATTTAGGAGTGACGGTACATCGTTCCCTGAAGGTAGAAACTCACGTGAATAGGGTGGTGAAGAAGGCTTTTAGTATGCTGGCCTTTATCAATCATTGCATGGAATATAGGAGTTGGGAGGTGATGTTGGTGCGGCCTAATTTGGAGTTCTGTGTGCAGTTCTGGTCGCCTAATTATAGGAAGGATATAAACAGAGTGGAGAGAGTGCAGAGAAGGTTTACCAGAATGTTACCTGAGTTTAAGCATCTAGAGTATAGGGAGAGATTGGCCAGATTAGGTCTTTATTCTTTGGAGCGTAGAAGGTTGAGAGGGGATTTGATAGAAGTATTTAAGATTATGAAGGGGATAGACAGAGTGGATGTGGATAGACTATTTCCGTTAAGAGGAGGAAAGATTAAAACAAGAGGACATGAGTTAAGAATTAAAGGGCAGAGGTTTAGAGGTAACATGAGGAGGAACTTCTTTTCTCAGAGAGTGGTAGACGTGTGGAATGAGCTTCCGGGAGAAATAGTGGCGGCGGAGTCAATTGTATTATTTAAGAAAAGGTTGGACAGGTATATGGATGAGAAGAAGATGGAGAGTTATGGGCATTGTGCAGGGAGGTGGGACTAGAGAGGGGTGTTTGGTTCGGTGCGGACTAGAAGGGCCTAATGGCCTGTTTCCGTGCTGTAAATTGTTATGTTATAATGTCCTATCTGTGCTGAATGCAAACTTCATTTTTACAAACCCTCACCTACCCCATTGATCAAAGTTTCTAGACCCCTTGAACGTCTCAGCGCAGATTTTCAAGGGCCACTGCCTTCAAATGATAGAAACATTTAATTTCTTCGTGTTATCGTTTCCCTTTTGCTATTCCTTGTATTGATGTTTCTGCTGCTTCGGTAATTAAATATCTTGATTCTATTTTTATCATTTTTGGTTACCCGAATTTCGTTCATAGTGACAGAGGTTCAGCCTTTATGAGCTCGGAGCTTCGGCAATTTCTTCTTGACAGAGGTCATACGACCAGTTAGAACCCTTGGGGAAATGGGCAAGTTGAATGCAGCAATGGTACAATCTGGAAAGCCGTCACTGTAGCACTCAAATCTAAAAGTCTCCCTGCCAGTCGTTGGCAAGAAGTGTTACCTAAAGCTTTGAACTCTATCTTTACTCTACTTTGCACATCAACTAATGAAACGCCTCATCAGCATTGTTTTCTTTTCCCAGAAAGTCAGAGACTGGATCGACCTTGCTGGCCTGGCTTTCGAGACGTAGAGAGGTTTTACTGAAAAAGCATGGTAGACAGAGCAAGGTGCACCCTTTAGTTGAGCACGTACAACTGCTTCACGCTCACCCGCAATATGCTCAAATTGCTTTCCCTGATGGGAGACAGGACACTGTTTCCCTTAGGGATCTTGGTTCGCCAGGGATTCTGCGTAGAGCTTCTAACCATTTTGCCGCTCTCACTTATTTTCCTTTGTCTTCAGAACAGTGTGTGTCTGAACAACATGTATCTGAAAAGCATGTATCTGTCCCTGAAATCCAGTCTGTAACACCCAGAGACTTACCCCAAACAACACCTGCTACTAATCAATCCTTATCTCCTGAAAAGGAGCCTTTCCCAATAAGCTTAGAGGAGCCCTCACCAATTATTCTGCGTCGGACTTTGAAGGCCACCTCAATGACTTACTTATGATACATTTTAATGGCAGCACTTCTCACAGTTTTTTTTTGACAACTGATTTTCTCTTTTCTTCTGTAGTGTTTTATCCCTTAGATTTTTTTGCTATTACTTAAAATTGGTTAATTTTTTGGGGGAGGGGTGGGTGAATGTATTATACTGACTGCTTGCTATGGTTTATGACTGTAGATTGGCTCCACCCTACTGGTAGAACAGATGGTGTTACGTATCCCACTGGTCAGTAGAGGTGGCTTCCTCTGTTAATAAAAGCCTATCGTATGATACAAGGCTGGTCCATGTCTCTGGCATATCAATAGGTCAATGTCTGTCTTGGACCTAGCTAGGTTTCCCATTTTTCTGTAGCTTTCTGCATTTTTCCTGGGCTCTTCAATTTCAGTTTCCAAAACAGGTTGGGATGCAACCAGTCAGTATACTTTACACATGAAGACATGTCAAATCTCCTCAGACAACTTAAAAAGTGGAGGCATTGAGGTGAATTTTTTTTATAGCTGTCTAAATATGCTTTTCTAGGAGAGATCCTCTGATTTAAGACTCCAAGGAACTTAAAGGTACTACTTGTCTCCACCAAACACAACAGGATCTGGAAGAAATCAAATATACTGCAGGATTTCCCTGAAGAGCTTTGACTTTTTTCATCTTCAGGTTCATATATATATATATATATATATATATATATATATACCAAGATATCTATACTTTTTTGTTCAATGATTGTTGGTCACTGGAATAACCATTACATTAAGTTACATTACTTGGAATTACAAGAAAGCATCTCCTGAATGATCTAAAATGAGAAGCCTTCTACTACCGACCCTATGAAGTCATGATTCACTGATTTCAAGACTTTATCTATCATGAACAAACAGTTAAACAGGTTAGGATTTTATTCCCTTGAGCATAGAAAAATGAGTTGGGGTTTGATAGAGGTATACCCAGAGAGAGTTAATGCAAGTAGGATTTTCAGACTGAGGGTAGGTGAGATACAAGCCAAAGGACATGGGGTAAAAAAAAGGGAAAGTTTTAAAGGGAATATTAAGGGGAACTTCTTAACATGGAGTGGAATGGAGTGTGGAATGAGCTACAAGCTGAAGTGGTGAATGCAGGCTCAATTTTAACATGCAGGAAAAATTTGGTCATTTACACAGATGAGAGGGATATGGTACAAGTCAGTGGGACTAGGCAATGTAATAGTGAGGCACAGACTAGAAGAACTAAAGGGCTTATTTCTGTGCTGTAATGTTCCTGACCTGCAACATCGACCATTTCTACACATCGATGCTGCCTGACCTGCTGAGTTTGTCTAGCGGCTCATTGTTCATTCACAATTTAATGTGATTCTGCAGAATAAACATGGTGTAATCAACCTCACGCAAAATCAATACACGTGTGACTACTTTTCATCAGTATACCCTTTTGTTCCAACCTATCCAATTGCTTCACACCTTAACTCTTCAGAGCCTTCAGGGCTGTTCTAGGCTGGCAACTGACGAGTGCAGAATTATGTCAAGGGAGCCGTCAGCAAACATTTCATGACCATCTTTCCACAATATGGTGAAGTGAAATTTTGGGGTGTCGTCAGAGGAAACATTCTTCCAATCCAGCTGAAGGCCTTTCAGCCAGTCCTTCCCCATTATATTTGACTAATTGCACAGTTGTTTCCAATGGTGGGTGCCAAACACGAACTGGAAAAATTCAGTGGGAATCTCAGCAGCACCTGTGAATTGACATTTCTGGCTCTCGACCTGTAATGTTGACCTTCCCTTTGCTTCCACTTATTCTGCCTGACCCACTAAGTCCTCCTACATCTGCTTATCTCTTATGTCTCTATGATGTGTACTTACTCACTTTTTAAAAAAACAAATCAAGAATCGGATTTCAGTTTCACAGTACTTGCTTTCAATAGTCTATAGTTGAGTTTGCCTAAGTAACTAACTTAACTCATGACTCAAGTTGGCTGCAGAATCACCTGACATGTCATTGGAACCACTTATTCATTAACAATTACACTGGCAATTCTATTTGCTGAAGTTTAGTCTTTGTGGCATGCATACTGTAATAGCTCTATAGCGGCCTGCACACGGAGACACAGACCAGCCCACAAAATGGCCAATGAACGCGGTGACCAAGCAGACCTGGGGGTGATACTGGCCATTGTCCCAGGTGGCTTCCAGCATGGTGGGAAGATAGTGAACTGTGACAGGAATGCCGGCCAATCCCAGGCCAGTGCTCTGATGGTGCACGGCCCTGACATCAGCGCCTGGGGCCCATATAAATGTGACGGACAGTGCAATAAACCAGTCTCAATTTCAAGGCTTTGGTTTGCGTGTCATTCTTCTCCATGTCCACGTAGCACAAATGCTACAGCCAATCAATTCTTAGACTATGAAGTCTCATTTCTATTGTTTTGTGTTGCCATTGCAGCAGCTTCTATTTCTTCTCTTGGCCTTGGATGTTCAGGTTGATGAAACGTGACATTTCTGACTATTGAAAAACTTGGCAGTTTGATGGAGAGAAATGGTCAGTCAATGTTTCATGTCAGGCCCATTTTTAAAACTAAGTATTCTCAATAAAGCATCCTGACCCAAAATATTCACCACTTTTACCCAGTCGCTGAGAATTTTGTGCAAATCTTTACACATTTTTACAGTGTGACTGCAGTATAAAATGACTGCGGGGACTCCTTAAGAGGTCCACCCATGTTCACCCGACTAATTATGCAACACAGAAAGGCAGGGTATAAGTGCTTCCTGTGTAAATGACTACTCCAGAGGTAAGTATGCCAATTTTTAATGGAATTTTTCCTTTGTTTCTGTGTAAAAATAATAAGTGACTGCCCGTTATTGTGATTGGGAGTTGGTGATCCTCCTGACCACTAGAGGGAGTTGTAGACTAATGTCCCACTTTGGGTTGGATGCAAAAATGGATGTCCCACGAGGGTGTGAGTTTTTAATTAAAATGTAATTAATACAAAAGAACCCAAGCTTTATTACAATAAAATAAACATCACATGGTACCATGAGTTGGTATCAGCAGGGATACATGGAAAGTGTTCATCCTGATGCTGTGAATTGGACTGGGAATGTAAACCACAAGTAGCTGTTTTTCAAACAATGATTCATGCTGTATCTGCAAGCCATTGGACTCAATAGCAAACTAAAGGCATAGAAGATTGCGCTTCTACTTACCATTGCAGGACCTCAAGCACTAGATGTTTTCAACACATTTGTTTTTACTGAGGCAGATGATGATGGAAAGTTCAACAAGGTTATTGAGATGTTTGATGAACATTGCTCATCAAAAATGAAACGTTCAAGAGGTACATGTTTCACTCACACATGCAGCTGCAGACACAGAGTGTTGATACATTTTTACAGACTTGAAATTTTAGCTCACTGCAAGATTCAATGATCCGTGATCAAATTGTGTTTGGAATTATTGACAAGAAGGTGAGAGAGAGGTTGCTACAAGAGACGGAGCTGAACTGACCGGGGATGACAAGCCCCCAGCAGCGGCAGCTGTGGACTTTGTGCTCCCAGCACAAGCGGGGCCTCAGTTGGGAAGTGTCAGTGATTGGAGGTGGAGAGGGATTTTTTTGGGTGAGAATTAAACTTTATTTTAATGCTTTAAAAGACTTCCCTGGTTGTTTGCTGTTGTTTAAAACTCTGTAAACTCTGTTACAAGTGATTTGTTGTTGCCTCTGAGCTGTTTTAAAAAATGACCTGTTCAGAGTCTTACTTTTCCTCATGCTTGTATCCTTAAGATGTATATATATATAATCTTCCATTACTTTTAGAAGCAAACTATTTTGTTTTCTCAAGAAAGAAACACCTTTTGAACATCAGGTTTAAAGAAACATTACTTCTGATACAAATAATAATGCTTGATAGCTAAGACCCAACTTAATCTGTACTGACGGAAAGTGTGTGAAAAAACTGGCATCAGTTTGAGTGGATTTTTTAGGCTCCAGAATCTTATATAAATTATAGATAATGACCACTTTCAAAGATTAATTTGATGAAATACTGACATATATATCAATTTTATTAATTGGGATGCCCAGCAGGAAATGAAATGATTCAATAGATCACCCAATAAAGAAATCAGACCACTTTTGAGAGTGTCTGGGTCTGCTGAAACCTGTAAAGATTTCTGAAATTTAAATTTTAACAATGAATATCGAGAGTTTTTCTTTTACTGATTACAGCGTGATCACATATAAGGCAATTATTTTTAAACCTATAATGTATTTTATTTGATAAGTTAATTGTCAGGTGTATATGAGAGGATATGAGATAAATGGTAAAGGAAAAAATATTTTGATCATTTGAACAAGAAATTCCTTCTTTCTGAAGAATTGTTTCCAGATATGGTTTTAGGACAATTATCTCACCCTAATGTAAATCAAGTTGTAATAATAGAAGGTATACGTGACGAAGGACTCAGATCTGAAACTTTGGTTACCTTTTACTTTCTATGAGTGCTGCGGGACCTGATTTTCTCCAGCGCATCTTGCCCTTGACCTCAGCATCTGCAGATTTTCTTGTTTCTCTCAGAAGCAGGAGTAGGTCACTTCACCCTTCAAAGCTGCCCTTCCATTCCTTATTATCATGGCTGATCTACCAAAGGCCTCAACTCCCGTGCCAGTTTTCTAAGTCATCCTCAGTTCCCTCACCTTCCTAAAATTTAGATACTTTCTCTTTAAATATTGTTCACCTCTGTCCCCACCCCAGCATGCTCAGTTCGGAATTATCCAGTCTCCACAACCCACCAGAGCAGAGAACTCTAGATATTCACCGCCCTCTCTTATAACTATGTTCATTTGTTCTTGATTCTCTCATTGCTCACAACATGTATCCCAGTATAACCCCTCAGGAACTTAAAGTCTTCAATAAGATTATCTTTCCTTCTTCTAAATTCCTGAACATATAGGTTTAATTTCATCTGTTGCGTGATAGGGATAACTGAAACAAACCATACAAGATATTAATTAGACCACAGTTAGTTCTGTTTTCTGATAATTATTATTATCATGTGCATCAGGTACAGTGAAACATTTTTCTATCCAGACAAGTCAACCAATACTTAAGCACAAAGGGAGTGCATGATAAAACTGAAGTGTAGAATATAGTGTCACAGAGAAAAATCCCCTTAAAATGGTGCAAGGGTAGGCTTACAAGATCAAGAAATCATCTTGTTATGTGTAAGAGGTACATTCAATCATCTGATAATAACTGGAAAGAAACTGTCCTTGAATCTGGTGGTACCTATTTTCAAACTCTAGTGTATCCAACAGGAGAGGGTGAGAAGAAAGTGTCTGACCAGGGAGGTTATAGGTCCTTTCTTATGCTACCTTCTTTCCTAAAGCAGCAGGCACTATAGATGGAGACAATAGAGGGGAGATTGGTTTGTGTGATGGCCAGACCAGCATCCACAATTATGTCCAATTTCTTGTGATCTCAGACAGAGTGTTCTCTACCAAGCTAACATGTATCTGGATAAGATACCATCCATTGGTGAGAGTCATTGCCAAATTTACTCAGTCATTTGTGGAAGTAGAAGTGCAGATGCACTTTCTTGGCTGTAATGTTAATGTGGTTTGTCAGGGAAATTTTTTGGTGATATTTACTCTTGACCATCTTCACCTCAGGACCATTAATGTAACTTCCATTCTCCTTCCTGAAGTCGCTATTCTCTTCATAATTATGATGGCATTGAGGGAGAGGTCATTGCCCTGACGTCACACTACAAAGTTCTCTCTCTCCTTCCTATGCTCCATCTTGTCATTGCTTGAAATCCAGCCCATGCCCATAAGCAAACTTGTCAATAGAGTTAGAACAGAAGCGCAGAGAGGGGCAGAGGATGGAACCTTTCTGTTTGAGGATTATCATGGAGGAGATGCTGCCAATCCTCATGAATTGTGGTCAGAGTGTCAGGAAGTTGAGGATCCAATTGCAGAGGGTGGTATTGAGATTTAGTTCCAGAAATTTGGAGATGAATTCAGTAGAAACTATGATGTTGAAGATAGAGCTATAGTAATATACAAGTGTCCTTGTTAGTTCTGGTAGATGCACTACAGGAATGTGGCAGTAGCAATAGAGAGTGTGCAGAAGAGTTTCCCCCAAGATGTAGACTGGAAGGGAGAGTGTGGTTATAAGAAGTGATTAGATAAGCAGGATTTATTCTCATGAGAACATAGGAGAATAGAGGGTGATATTATGGAGGTTGATACATTTAGGATAGACATAGATATCCAGTCATTTCCCCAGGGCAGTGTAGATTAGAATATAGAGGGCACAGCTTTAAGGTGAGAGAATAGAAACATAGACCTGAGAGGTCTATGTTTCACACAGAGGGTGAGGGTAACCCAAAACGAGCTGCTAAAGGAAGTGGAAAAAGCAGGTGCAATTGAAACTTTACGAAGAATTTGGATAGATTCTTAGATAGAAATGGAAGCCCCTGTTGTGGGCAAACGGGAATAACATAGAAAGGCTTGGAGAAAGAGAACCAAAGGGTGTGATTCTGTGGTGTAGGATTCTGTGATTGTAAAAGTTTTGAGTTAGCCCAGTGAATTTAAATGTGAAGCATTTCATATTCAATCAGAAAACAGCCGAAAATCTCATTGGTTTCCCTTTCAGCTGACAAAACATTTTGAAGAGATGACAAGACATCAAGTGAGATGTGGAGTTAAATAATTTGGATGCAGCCAATTCGGTATATTTAAAGAGTAGAGAGAGAGACAACATGAAATTAATATTGAAATGGAGAATGTCAGGACAGAGGAACATGTAAGCTAAAGATTCTGCTCAAGAAAGAGAAAGAAATAGGATGGGCAGAGTGTGAAAGCTGAAATATATGACAGGTCCACTGCATTGGGCCTCTGGAAAAATGTTCAAAAACAGTGAAGATATAAACAAAATATGTACAACACACACACACACACACACACACACACACACACACACACACACACACACACACACACACACACACACACACACACACACACACACACACACACACACACACACACACACACACACACACACACACACACACACAACAGGAAACAAATGCCAAATGCAGAGCAGTTAATAATTTGAGAAGAATGGAAAGTGGATGTATAGATTGAACTGACATGCCCTCTAGGTATGGCTTATCTAGATGGAAGTAGCACATCATCTCCAGAACTTAAACAGAAATACTCCTTCCATCCCAAAAGAATGATCAAGGTCAACCTTGACAAAGGGATTGAGGAGTGTTCATGGCTGAGGAAACAGCACATTTGTGAGATGTCAAAGCAATTGAAATAGGGATTGTGTTGTCAACTCAATTGTGGATTTACCTCCAAATTAAAAATGACATATGGAAGGTCTAGGCTGTCAGGCCTGGTTGAAGACTGCAGTGAGTCATGAACTCAGACTGGGTTCCACTCAAAGACAGAGTGGGATGAAGGCCAATCTCTCAATGTTTGATGTCATCAGGTACACTCATGATTCACTTTGCAATGGACCTGTCAGGAAAAATGATTAAAAGCAGAGAAGATATGAACAAAATATTTGTGTGGGGTATGTGTGTGCATGTGCGCATGTGTGTGTATCTATCTATCTATTTATCTATCTATCTATATATATATATAGTTATATTTTTTGTATATCTATATAGATATACAAAAAATATAACTATATATATTTAGTCTTTATATATACTCTACATTTTATATATATACTCACACACAGAGCCAACATAGATTCAATATGGCATATGACTGAAGGTGGATCGATCTAGATGTTGTTGATGTTTTTGAGTAAATTGAACTCATGTTAAAATGACCCTGAAAGTCAGAATTTCAGAGGAGATGCTGGTGCTTAAGGAGAAATCGTGCCAGGCATCATAATAATTTCACTGGAGATCTGAAAAAGAGGTGGCAGGCATTGGATTAATCAATTGCCCAAAAGGGTAATATGAATGGGTTTCAATCAGAAACAATATCATTTTCATCCTAATGGTCTTTCTAAGTGCATGAGAAAAAATCGAAACAGAAAGATTTTGAACCAGAATTGGGTAAGAGTTGGGAATAATTAATCCAGATTAATCATCTGGATTAATGAATGAAAACTTCTTATTGGTGCAATAAAGAATTAATTGACAATGTGGAGTTAAGACATGAAAAGGTAAGTCATAAATATCTAAAAATGTATTCAAGTAACAACTGCTGGAAAACTTCTTCTGAGTTGTATGATGTGCTGGCCTCCATTAGTCAGGGGGTTGAGTTCAAGAGCTATGAGAAAATGTTGCAGCTCTATAAAACTTTGGTTGTTTCACACTCAGACATTGCATTCAGATGTAGTTGCCTCATTATAAGAAAGATTTAAATGCTTCAGAGAGGATGAAAAAAGATTTACTAGGATGTTGATTGCTTTGGAGAACATACAGTATACTATGAGGCAAGGTTTATAGAGCTCAGACTTTTCACTTTGGAGCATCAAAGAATGAAAAGTGACTTAGTAGAAGTATATACGATTATGAGGGTAGACGGCCAGTACAATTTTCCCAGGGTGACAAAAGCAAATTCTAGAGGACATCTGTTTATAGAGAGTGGAAGAAAGTTTAGGGGAGATGTCACAGGTAACATTTTTACACAGAGATTGGTGGGTGCCTGGAATGCATTGCCAGGGGTGGAGGCTAGTAAAATTGGGACATTCAAAAAGACTCTTAAATAGGCACATGGATGCAAGAAAAATGGAGGGCTATGGGTGTAAGGTAGGGAAGATTAGATTGTTGTGGAGTAGGTTTACATAGGTGTGTTAAACGACTATTATACTGTGATTGGCTACTGCCTGGTGGACATACCTCCCAAGACCCATCCTATCCATTACCCCTTTGCATGCTGTGGTGGTACTGGTCTACTTCAGGGGGAAACCACTGTACCTGCAGAAGAGCTTGGGGACAAGACAACACCTGGCCAGCTGTCAATCAGCTGATCTGAATAGACCAATCCCCACCCGGATGGGTGTCAATCACCCTCTGGGATATAAGCCTGAGTCGGCCCTTCAAAGATACTCTCAGGTTTTACACCACCTCTCCTCACAGCTGGTTCTGTGGAAGTTTATGTTGAATAAAGCCTGAAGTACAGTCTTTCAGTTTTGTGTGTTGGCTTCTGTCTGACAGAGCACCACACATGCTCCCCACTCTTCCTGCCATGGTCTGTCGATGAGGTTGGTCACTGTTCCAGTCTATAGTCAATAAAAGACTATCAATTTCACAGCCTGTCTACTGTGGTCATTGATGGTGTATCAATTTTATTGACTATATTTTTCACAGAAAATGGAGCAACACCTGAAAACCGAAAGACACAACATAAACTCTTGATCCTCTGATGCCCAAAACACGTTTGAACTCTGGTTACGTTGCTTTGGGGACCTCCTAACGGCGACTGTGAATGTTGTTTACATGGACGAGGACAGACTGAAACTCCTCATCTCACAAGTTGAACCCCTGGTCTTTCCAATGATCAAAGACGGCAAATTGTATGCGGAGGCCATGAGTAAAGTGAAGGTCGAGAATTGCAGTAGGGTGAACGAGGTCTTTGCACAGCACCTCCTTGCCACCAGGAAGCAGTGACCCAGTGAGTCGAGTATCGAGTGTCTACAAGCCCTCTGCAGAGAGTGCAAAGCCATGATGACCGCCCAGACCACAGAGAACCACATCCAGGACACCTATGTGGCTGGATACATAAGAGAGAGGCCCTGGAGCAGAAAGTACTCAACCTGAAAGGGCAGTTGAATTAACAGAGACACTGGAGGAGATCCTTCCAAAACTTGGACAATAACTTGGCCGCCTTTTGTCTTCCATGGGTGCTGCAACATTAGGGTGGGGTACTATCTCACATGGTGTGTGAATGGTCACAGTCATCATTGCCCTCCTCTAGCAACCTGACCTCAGCAGCCATGGTGGGTGATTGCCCCAAATGTTACTTCTCTGGGCAGAGTGAACACCTGAGGAAATGCTGACCTGCCAAGGTGGCAGTATGAGCTAGATGTGGAAAAAGGAGACATTACGCAAAAGTCTGCCAGTCTTACCCACCCACATAATCTATCAGTGCTGTGGGTGGACATCCACCACCCCGGGTAGAGAAATGGATGTCATCCCCTCTGTGGACCAGCAACACCACGTGGATGCAGATGGGATCTTTCCAATGATGGGAAAATCCAGAACCAGGGCCATGGTTTGAGGATAATAGGCAAACCATTTAGGACCGAGATGTGAGTCATGGGAGCTGCCATTTTAGACCGCACGGTCAGCTCCTTCTTCTCAGGTCTGGAGCACCATGGGGGAATAGTGAAGGCAACTATCTTGGGAACTTGGGCCCTCATTGGACTCAGACAGTGAGTCCATACTGGTCGGCATCACCCTGAACCAAGGGAGACCACATGAATCTGTCAGGTCAATGATGGACGTCCAGGTAAACGGGCACAACATTTACAGGATCTCCTGTTATGGAAAGAGAAGGACAGGTAAAAGAAGTATGTATAGGGGAACATTTTGGGTCCAGTGATTATAATGGTATTAGTTTCAAGTTAATTATGGACATTGGTTTGAGATTCTAAATTGGAGAAAGGCCAATTTTGAGGAAATGAGAAAGGATCGAGAATGCTTGGATTGGGAGAAGATATTTACTTGAAAGAATGTGCGAGGTAATTGGAGAGTACAGCATTTGTATGTTCTTGTTAAGATTAAAAGAAAGGCTAGCAAGCATGGGGAACCTTGGTTTTTGAGGTGGCTCAGAAGAAGAGAGAGGTGTGTGGCAAGTATGGAGCAAATGAGGAACTTGAGGAGTATAAAAAATGAAAAAGAAAACTCAAGATGAAATCAGGTATGATAAATGAAGACATGAGGTTGCTTTGGCAGATAATGAGAAGGAAAATCCTCAGAGTTTCTACAGGTATATTAAGACCAAAAGGATAGTAAGGGACAGTGGTGTCACCAGGGTTGGTATCACCCAGTGTCACCCCCCTACCCCGCCCCATGGACCTGCTCATAGAGCAGACCATACAGAATCCTTAGTAATGTTTTTGTACTACTTCATTCTCAAAAAGGTTATTGATATAGATTCACAGATAGTAATGACTACAATGTTGTAGCTAAAACACCCGAAAATTTGACAAAAGTAGTGACTGTAAAAACACCAGCGGCAACAAAAACAATAACGCGAGATTGTAGTGCATGCAGACAAAACCATGTGACTTGAAGTGCCATTGTAATTGGATAATAATGACAAATCTGAGCGGAGAGAATTAGAAGGTTCAAAAAGTAAATTAGCATAGAGTTTTAGCCACGTAGGTATAATGATACGTGTAAGTTGGGCTTACGAAAAATGATTTTTGTTGTTATATCTAACTACAGGGATAGTTTAAAAAAAATAATAAATATATTTGCAGATGACACTAAGCTAGGAGGGGTTGTGTGCACGGAAGAGGGGGGTCAGGAAACACCAGTGTGATTTGGATAAATTGAGGGACTGGGCAGATACATGGCAAATGCACTACAATGTGGATCAATGTGAGGTTATCCACTTTGATAATACAAACCGAAGAGCAGATTACTATTTGAATGGCAATAGATTAAGAGATGGGGAAGTGCAGAGAGACCTAGGGGTACTTGTAAACCACTCTCTGAAGGCGAACATGCAGGTACAGCAGGCAGTTAAAAAGGCAATGATTGAGTATAGGAACAAGGATACCTTACTGCAGCTGTGCAGGGCCTTGGTGAGACCCCACCTGGAGTATTGTGTGCAGTTTTGGTCACCTTATCTAAGGAAGGATGTTCTTGCAATGGAAGGAGTGCAGAGGCGATTCACCAGGCTGATACCTGGAATGGCAGGAATGACTTATGAGGAAAGATTGCGCAAATTGGGATTGTACTCGCTGGAGTTTAGAAGATTGAGAGGGGATCTCATAGAGACCTATAAAATTCTGGCAGGACTGGACAGAATGGATGCAGATGGGATGTTTCCAAGGATGGGAAAATCCAGAACCCGGGGCCATGGTTTGAGGATAATCGGCAAACCATTTAGGACCGAGATGAGGAGGAATTTCTTTACCCAGTGGGTGGTGAATCTGTGGAATTCATTGCCACAGAGGGCAGTAGAGGAAGGTTCATTAAATCTATTTAAGAGGGAATTAGATCTATTTCTTCAGTATAAGGGTATTAAAGGTTACGGAGAGAAGGCGGGGACGGGGTACTGAACTTTAAGATCAGCCATGATCTCATTGAATGGCGGAGCAGGCTCGAAGGGCCGAATGACCTACTCCTGCTCCTATCTTCTATGTTTCTATGCTGTAACACTGCACGAAAAAAAATTATAGACAGTCATTATGGGATCAGCCCCTCTGATGGTGTCACACGGTGCGGTCCAGACCCCTATAGTGACGCTAATGTTAAGGGACAAAATTGGTCCCTGTGAAGATCAGAATGGACAGCTATATATGGAGCCAATAGTGATTGGGAAGAACTTAATGTTTTTGTGGATCAGTATTTACTCAGGAAACTGGTACAGTCTAAAAAAGTAAGGGAAACAAGTAGTGCGGTCATAGAACATACTCAAATTAAAGATGAGGAGGTGCTTGCTGTTTTAAAGCAAATAAAGTTTATCTTGAAAAAATATTCCCTTGGACTTTGGGGGAGAAATTGCAGGGGCTCTGGCAGAAATATTTAAAATCTCCTTAGCCAAAGGTGTGGCAGAGGATGGGAGGGTAGCTCATGTTGTTCTGCTTTTAAAAAAAAATGCTCCAAATGTAACCCTGGAAATTATAGATCAGTAAGCCTGATGTCAAGAGTATGTAAGATATTGGAACGTGTTTTTAGGGATCAGGTGCTAAAGTAATTGGATAGCCAGCGACTAATTAGAGATAGTCAACTTGGCTTTGTGTGTGGCAGGTCACATTTAACCGATCTTATGGAGTTTCTCGAGGAGGTTACCAGGAAAGTTGATGAAGGTAAGAAAGGCTGTGGATATTGTCTGCATGGACTTTAGTAAAGCCTTAACAAGGTCCCACATGGGAGGTTAGTCAGAAAGGTTCAGACACTAGTTATGTATTGAGAGGTAGTCATCTTTATTCAACATAGGCTATATGAGAGAACCCATAGAGTGGTAGTAGATGACTACTTCTCTGACTGGAGGCCTGTGACTAGTGGCGTACTTCAGGGATTGATGCTGGGACCATTAATGTTTGTCATCAATATCAATGATATGGATGATAATGTGATAAGTTTGCAGATGACACAAAGATTTGAGATGTTGTGGACAGCAAGGAAGGCTTTCAAAGCTTGCAGAGAGATCTGGGCCTGATGGAAAAAATGGGCCAAAAAATGGCAGATGGAAGTTAATACAGAACAGAGTGAGGTGTTGCATTTTGGAAAGAGAAACCAAGAAAGAACAAGCATAATAAATGACAGGGCATCGAGGTATGCAAGAGAACAGAAGGGTCTGAGCATACTGATACATAATTCCCTGAAAGTGGTGTCACAGGTAGATAGTCTTGAAAAAAGAGCTTTTGGCATATTGGTCTTCATAAATCAAAGTATTGAGTAACGGAGTTGGAATGTATGGTAAAATTGTACAAGACATTAATGAAGCCAAATTTGGAATATTGTGTGTAGTTTTGGTCACCTAACTACAGGAACAATATCAATAAGATTGACAGAGTGCAGAGAAAATTTACCAGAATGTTGTCTGGACTTCAGGAAATGAGATACAGGGAAAGGTTTAACTTTATTCCTTGAACCATAGAAGAAGGAGGGAAGATTTGATAGAGTATTTAAAATTATGAAGGGAATAGACAACATAAATGTCTATTTTCCACTGAGGGTAGGTGAGATACCAACCAGATGATGTAGGTTAAGGGTGGATGGGGAAAGGTTCAGAGTGAACATTTGTGGGAACTTCTACACATAGAGAGTGGTGCGAGTGTGGAATGAGCTCCCAGTTGAAGGTTAAATGTGGGCACAATTTTAATTTTTAAGAAGAATTTGGACAGGCACCCCTTTGGATTGAAGAGGTATGGAGGGATATATTGGGGTGCAGATCAATGGGACTGGGAAGAATGATAGTTCAGCACAGACTAGAAGGGCCAAAGGACCTGTTTCTGATCTGTAATGTTTTATGGTTGTATGGTTTATTACAAGCTCCAGTTTCACTTTGGGGGCTGGTGCAGGCTGCAAACATTCACTGTCTTTTAACAACATTCACAGATGGAGTGGCACCATCAAGTGCAAACTATAAACAAAATTAATGGTCTGAAGGAAAGAAAAGAATAATGGTTGTTTATTCAGGAAAAATAGATGGTGTGTGTGTGTGTGTGTGTGTGTGTGTGTGTGTGTGTGTGAGAGAGAGAGAGAGAGAGAGAGAGAGAGAGAGAGAGGTGATTATGAGTCATGTGATTGGGACACTTAAAAAATTCAGTATTGATCACCCAGTCATCTAATGAACAAAGGTGGAATGATTCTATGTGAAATGGACAAATCTGATGATCCTCATTATCAGGAGAATTATTGAACCACCATGACCATTGTGATGGTCATTTCAATGGTTTTGGAAGCATTGTGGAAGTCACATGTTTCATTTTCCCTATGCAAGGAAGAATTATGACA
This sequence comes from Narcine bancroftii, assembly GCF_036971445.1. Lineage (NCBI taxonomy): Eukaryota > Metazoa > Chordata > Chondrichthyes > Torpediniformes > Narcinidae > Narcine > Narcine bancroftii. The sequence continues at coordinate 171,011,980 of NC_091476.1, forward strand.
AACATTTGTATGAAAGGATATATTTCTGGAAGCAACTCAGCACTGATCACTCAGTGTCTTGCCTCCTTTGTGATTACTTCTGTGCAGCAATTTGGAAGTCTGAGTTTTAACACTGGATTTCTAAGACAGAAGTTTGAATGCACTTCCCAGAATTGTGCCTCAGCTGCAATGGTGTTTGGGTAATCCACCTACATACACACACACATAGTTATATTTGTGCATAATTAAGGTTGTTAACAAATATGTTATATTATTAGTAGTTATTAATAAATATACTGTTTTAAAAATAACACCGTCTTGGTGAATTTCTATTGCTGTTGGTCTGAGACGTTACAAGTTCTACTTCCACATCACACCTTTCTCAGTGTTTTTCTACAGCCCTATATGTCTTCTATGCTTGCATGTTTTCTTTCCGATTTCGGTTCCTTTTCAAATGTTTTTCCGCATCATTCAGCATGTGAAAAACTTTACACCAAAAATATAAATCGACTCCCATTTTCCTACATAAATTTGGCCTGGCAGGCTGAGTGCCTCGATTGTTTTATGACTGGTTTTGATTTCCAGCACCTACAATATATCATTTTGTTGGAGTCTTATTTAGCAAGAACTATTTGATTATATTGCAGATGAACATTTGTTCAATAAAATATGGTATTTTTTTCTGGCAACTAAAAGGATGGTAATGTCAAGCCAAGAGAGACAGCTGGTGAGATTTAAGATCTGATGAATGATATCACAGCATTTCTGTGGGAATATAAGAAGCATTTGGTGAACTTTTCCTTGGCAACAGAAAAGATTGTGTAGAATCCATTCTAGACTATATTTCCATGCACTTTGGAAGGAATGGGCTCAATGTTTTATTGATGTAATTTTTTTAATAACTTTGACAAATTTCATCCTCTGTTGAAGGGATATCAAGTCAAGTTTTTTTGTCATTTGATTGCACAAGTAAAACCTGACAAAATGGCATCCTCTGATCCTCGGTGCAAAACATGTAGAAATAGCAAATATACAAATAAAAAATACATATGTAGATCAAGTATTTAATCTCTACCTCCTGGTGAAATGTAGAAAAGAGTATTTATTTATTTGTATAGACGAAATGCTTGAAAAATAAATACTGTTTTGTACATTTCACCAGGAGGTATTTTATCTCTGCTGAGCGGACCTTCACAACAGAGACATTGGTGTACCAGTATTCGTTGATGCAAATATCACACAGGGTTTCCTAATTTCTTCAAATTGACCTATCAGCGTTACTTCAGGTATGTATCTGACATCACCAAGCTCAGCCGCTGTATTTTCCCATAAAAACCAATCTGATTTCAACCCCCAGATCTGCATTGCTGTGACACAAGGTTAGAAACTTGTAATCTTACTGTAGTGGAACGGTAATGATTTTGTCAAGTGCTTAATTGTTAATGCAGCTATTAAGTGTCTTGGAAGAGATTATGTGCAGCGTGCCAGAAAAATTTAGCTTGTTTTTATTTTTGTGACTGGCTGAGCAATATATTAGAGTTGGACAACATAGAAATAGGCTCTTCGGCCCTTATCTCTTTGAAGATTTCCTATCGGTGTACAGTATCTGTTTGAAGGTCTTTTGAACATTATAATTGTTCATTCTTCTGCCACTTCCAATTGAAACAAATTTCACACGCCCACCACAGTCTGTGTGAAGAAAGTATTCCTCAGGACCCGTTTTAAATATTGCCCCTTTCACTTTAAATCTCTGCCCTCTAGTTTTAGATTCACCTACTCTGACAAAGAGGATATGACCATTAAACTTATCCATGCATTGCATTATTTAATAAACCTCTATGAGGTTCCTTTTAAGGCTCCTAAATTCCAGGATGAAAAGGCCCAGCCTATCCACCCTTTCCTTATAATGTAAGCCACCCCCCACCACGACCACCCCACAATATACTTCTTTGTCTTTCCTGCACCTTTTTCAGCTTAATAATAATTTTCTTATAGCTGGGTGACCAAAATTACACACAATACACAGTCTGGTCTCAACACCATCATGTACATTTACAACATGATCTCCTGCCTCCTGTTTTTAAAGCCCAGACCAATGAAAGCAAGCATCCAAAATGCCTTCTTCACCATACTGTCTATTGTATTGCATTAACATATACAACTGGTCAGTTCTTGGAGGGGAGACTGCCTAGGTACACCAGGTACTGTCGTTCTCTGTGAGGGGCGCTGGACAAAGTGGCGACTCTCTGTCTTCTGATCGACAGAGGATAAAGAATGTCATACATGTTACATACTAAATGTAGTATTACATGTCAATAATGGAACCTTTACCTTTAAAGGTGCTGAAGATATAGTCTAAAAAAAAGAGTTTAAATCCACTTTGCCAAAATTCAACTAAAATAAGTGAAAAGTTTGATTTGAAAGTTGAATAAAAAGATCATATTGCCTGAAAATTGAATGAATACTTCTTGGACAATTGTTCTGCTTTTAATACTCCACCTAGTCATGTTGTAACTTCAATTTCACACCTAAAAACAAGGTGCTCTATTCCAAACTAAACACCAAAATGATGTTACAAGAGATTTATCAGTGTTATAACATCAAAGGAGAGGCAACGAAAGCAAGTTTTACACATAATATTCTCATGAAGAGAGTACAGGACATCAACATTCATCAGATAATAGATTATCAATTCAAATATTTTTTCCAACCATAGTGACCGGTTGCCTAGGGCTCCCTTTCAGGCATCATCCTGTTGCATAGATTCTTTTTCAGTGAAAGGTGGATATCTGAGGATTATACTCCTTAGAACTTCAGCCAATGCTTAATCACAAACATTGTTAAAAAAAAATCCTCCATTGGGTCAGAGAATCAATATCAGAGTGAACCTTATGATTCAACAATCATAATGTGGACAAATTGTTTTCCTTAATTCTAATCCAGTGGCTCTCAACCTTTTTTTCTTTCCACTCACATCCCACTTTAAGTAATCCCTCTGTTATCGGTGCTCCGTGATTAGTAAGGGATTGCTTAAGGTGGGATGTGGGTGGAAAGAAAAAGTTTGAAAACCACTATTTTAGTTGTCCCTAATTGGCTCGTTATGTGCAGGGTTTCAGAACTCCAAAGGAAATGGGCCAAGGACAATTTTTCGCAAGCCAAATATTTCAGTAGCAATTGGGTCTAGAGCAGTGATTCTCAACCTTCCCTTCCCACTCCCATCCCACCTTAAGCAACCCCTTATTAATCACAGAGCACCGATGGCACAGGGATTACTTAAAGTGGGATGGGAGTGGAAAAAGACAGAGAACAACTGGTCTAATCTGTATTGAAACCTAAATAATCATTTTACAATTTTTGCTATATTTTATGAGGAAAGAAAAATCTCTCATCCTGAAACTGTATATCTTTCTCAACATGTTCAGACATTGGTTGTAAATTGTCATTCTTTTTCAGATTGGGAACTCTAGTTTTGTCTTATTGTGAATTGTTAATGCAATATAATGCGTAATATTCCTGACAGAAAAGGCATTTATGTGGCATTACTGAGAATAACCCATTTAAACTAAAAGTAAGTCACTTATCAGGGAGGTTTGCTGCTAAATGCAATTCTATGAGAAAGGTTAATTTCTTTTTCAATGTCATACTCTTTCACTGTGTCTCGAGATAGTCCGTCAAATCTACATATAGATGAAATGAAAATGTTAGAGAATTTTGACTCATGGGTGGTAGATCATCATTTTAATTCCATGCGATCAGTTTTATGGAGCATAGTTATCTTCAAAATGGGCTTGATGTTCAAGATCTGGCTGAGCAACTTCTCACAAAACATGGGCCAGTTAAACATAATCGATATCAGGAAAATTTCCATCTCTACTCATTGGTCTAGAATGACTATTGGCCCAATGAGTCCTGCTTATTATTTTTGTCTCCTTTTATTTCAGTTTAGATAAATCTGATCAACAAATTAGAGCATATTTAAGATGATAAAGGACTACATCAGGATAAGCAAGGGATCTGGGCTCAACATTAGCAATCTAGGAAAGTTAGAGAAAGAAATGGGCTAAGAAGGGAACATGACAAATTCAGTCAAACCAGGAAGAATTTGAGCTAAACAATCAAGAAAATATAATATATTTCCTTTTGGGGAATTTGGCCATCGTGAATGTTAACTTCCCCAAAAGGAAATCCAAATTTATTAAAATCACTTTGGCAATAGCCAGGAGATGTCTAGCGGTATTATTGGAAATTCGATTCCCTCTTACATATTCAATAGTTGGAATATGGAAATGCAAAGTTCTATACCCCAGGAGAAAATTACTTATAATCTTAGAAATGAATATAACATTTTCATAGATATTTGGCAGCCTTGTTCCAATTATTTAAATGCCCGGATTGTCTATTTATTAAATATTTTATATTTAATTTCCATCCCTTATTAGTGATTTAATATTTTTATTTTTATTTCATTTTGATTGTATTAAATGGTCACGTCTCCAGAATGGAGGACCATCGCCTTCCCAAGATCGTGTTCTATGGCGAGCTCTCCACTGGCCACCGTGACAGAGGTGCACCAAAGAAAAGGTACAAGGACTGCCTAAAGAAATCTCTTGGTGCCTGCCCCATTGACCACCGCCAGTGGGCTGATATCGCCTCAAACCGTGCATCTTGGCGCCTCACAGATCGGCGGGCAGCAACCTCCTTTGAAGAAGACCGCAGAGCCCACCTCACTGACAAAAGGCAAAGGAGGAAAAACCCAACACCCAACCCCAACAAACCAATTTTCCCTTGCAACCGCTGCAACCGTGTCTGCCTGTCCCGCATCGGACTTGTCAGCCACAAACGAGCCTGCAGCTGACGTGGACATTTACCCCCTCCATGAATCTTCGTCCGCGAAGCCAAGCCAAAGAAAAGAAATGTTGATGCCAGCTCTTTCCCCCTTTTCCTTTTTCTTCTTCTCCTCCTCTGTCCACTGTCTCTTTTCCTTCCTCTTAATGTACGGATGGATTATTTCTAGGCATAATGTGCATTTTAAGGATATAATTGTTTTTGTATATTTGTATACATTCGTTTATGCATTCATTGTGTCCTTCATTTTGTGTGTGTGTGATATATCTTCTTTCTTTGGCTTGGCTTGGAGGCCAGTGGAGAGCTCGCCATAGAACACGATCTTGGGAAGGCGATGGTCCTCCATTCTGGAGACGTGACTTTCCCAGCGCAGTTGGGTCTTCAGCAGCGTGGATTTGATGCTTGCAGACTCTGCCAGCTCGAGTACTTTGATGTTGGTGATGAGGTCATTCCAATGAATGTTGAGGATGGAGCGAAGACAGCGCTGACGGAAGTGTTCTAGGAGCCGTAGGTGATGCCGGTAGAAGACCCATGATTCGGAGCCGAACAGGAGTGTGGGTATGATAACGGCTCTGTACACTCTGATCTTTGTGTATTTCTTCGGGTGATTGTTTTTCCAGACTCTTTTGTGTAGTCGTCCAAAGGTGCTATTTGCCTTGGCGGGTCTGTTGTCTATCTCTTTGTCGATCTTTGCATCAGACGAAATGGTGCAGCCGAGGTAGGTAAACTGGTTGACTGTTTTGAGTTCTATGTGCCCGATGGAGATGTGGGGGGGCTGGTAGTCATGGTGGGGAGCTGGCTGATGGAGGACCTCAGTTTTCTTCAGGCTGACTTCCAGGCCAAACAATTCGGCAGTTTCCGCAAAACAGGACGTCATGCACTGGAGAGCTGGCTCTGAATGGGCAGCTAAAGCGGCATCGTCTGCAAAGAGTAGTTATATGTATATCACACACAAAATGATATGAATGATATATATGTGTGAAAAACCAGCTCGGGAGGTTCCGAGAGACATCATCACATTACCATGTATGATGTCAGTTGGATCGCACAGGGTTTTATAAAAGCTGCAAGTGACTGTTTGAGTAAATGACTTTTAATGAACTTTGACTTGACTATGTCTGATCATTTTCGTTCTTAATTTTTCACTGTGACACAGTCGCTACACACACACACACACACACCACACACACACACACACACACACACACACACGCATGCACGCACGCACACACGCACGCACACGCACGCACACACACACGCACGCACACACGCACGCACGCACACACACACACACACACACACACACACACACACACATATTCTTTCTGAAAAAATGAAATATAATAAAAACAGAAAATATAATATTTTGATATTCAGTGAAAATGTTTTTAATATAGTAGTGATTTATTAAATAGATTAGAAGGTAATGTGAGCAATTTTTGTCAGGAGAGATCTCAACAATTGCGCACAATTATGCAAATAATACCAATTAGGGTAGCACGGTTGCCATAGTGGTCAGTACAACACTGTTACAGCTCCAGCGAACAGGACCGGGGTTTGAATCCCACGCTGTCTGTAAGGAATTTATACACTCTCCTCATATCTGTGAGGGTTTCCTCCCACCGTTCCAAACGTACCAGAGGTTGAGGTATAATTGGCAGCATGGACTTGTGGCCCAAAAGGGCCTGTTACCTTGCTGCATGTCTAAAAAAATAAAGAAACAAGCAGAAGCTACTTCCACAGTTAAAAGGTCAGAACATCATGACCTTTTGAAAACCTGAAAAGATCCAGTAATGGAATGCACCAAACTGTTAAAGGTCATCCTTAGAACAATTTTGTAATGGTGGAAGACTGAAGTAATAACCGATTGCAGACAATGACCGAGAAATTTGGTTAATCAGTCTGAATGAAGTTATTGAGAATGTATGAGAATAGATAACACTGAAATAAATTAATGGGCACTTGAACAGATAATTGAGTTCAATCTGTCAATGGCAGGTTGTGTTTAAATGACCAGACTGGGATAATTTTCCTCAGATTTGAGAGTCATAGGGAGATGAGCCAAAAGCGAACTCCTGGATTATAAAATATTGATGATAATTAAATGTAAAAGACTTACCCGATTGATTAAACAAAACATGAACAAGCAAGTATTGATTTAGGAAAACACTGGAAAAATTTAAAGAAGCTTCGATGAAGATTATTCGTGCAGAGTTGTGTTTCAATGTTTAATGCTTTGTGCCAGTGAAAGGTTGAAATCAAACCAGTAAGTTATTTTAAAGCTAACAGGAAAATTAATATTACCTGAAAAATGCAGAATGGTAGGGAGTGCGGGATTGAGTTTATTAGTGAGAAAAGGTATGAAGAAGAATCGATGTTGAAGGTCCTTTCCTGATATGTTATTTCTCCAGTTCTTTCAGTATCAGATGAAGATTTGGAAGAGTAATGCATGCTCCAGGCAGGGAAATAGTTGAGCTGTTGGAAGCCTAGCAGAGGCAAATCTTAAATTACAATGTACTGTGACGAGTTTATTATATATCAATATGTTTTTAAAAAGAGATAGATTAAAATGTAAGAGCTTTGCTGAAAGTGAGATATTGAGGCCAACTTAAAAGGGTTCAAGTGCTGATAAGATCTTTCAAGGATTGGGTTGGGCCTGCAAGGAGTTCTGGTTTTTACAAGCAGAGAGAGGGGGAAAAAAAACAAACAGGGTGTGTGTGTGTGTGTGTGTGTGTGTGTGTGTGTGTGTGTGTGTGTGTGTGTGTGTGTGTGTGTGTGTGTGTGTGTGTGTGTGTGTGTGCGTGTGTGGGTGTGTGTGTGTGAGAGAGAGAGAGAGAGAGAGAGAGAATTTAGTTGAAGAGTTCTGCAGTGGCTTATGAATCTGCAACCTGGCAAGCTGACAGGCTTGGTTGAAAACCCATTGTAAAGATGAATTGTGAGTTCTGAATTTAGCCTGTTGAAAAACCCTTGTGGTTCTTACAAGAGAAAATGGCTGGCTAGAGTGTTTCACATGAAATAAGGGAAAGAAGAGGTGATCACTTGCAAGACTCTGATCGGGCAAGTTTCTTTGGCAAGATATTGAAATGACTGATGGAAGTAGATCAGTTTGTGTGTGTGCAATTAGGAACGAATCTCTCTCTGAAATGAACTGAGTGGTCACCATTTACTGTTTCACAAGGGCCCGATGAAAATTCGTAAATGTTAAATTCTGTGCACAGTATAAGAATTGCCTGATTCAGTGAACTTGGAGAAGTGAGTGATTAGACTGTGAAACAAAGAACTTTCCTTAACATATATACATTACATACACATGCACTTAAAGTTAATAGGAATAAGTGAAAGTTTAATTCTGTTTTTATGTTTAAAGAAAATTAAAAGTAACTTTTGTTTAAGTAACTATTTGTCTTGGTGAATTTCTATTGCTGCTGGGTTTTGGGCTCCTCTGGGCTCATAACAATATTTTCATGGAATTAATTTATTTCTCTGTTCTGTTGCTCATTTTCGAGTTAATTTCCTTTTGATATTTTGCAATAAATTTATGTTCTTGGGATTTACGGTGTTGTTGGTAAAGTAAAAATGGTAATTAAAATGTTCTGCAGAACATCTTTTCAGAGAACAATTATTTCAGTTTAGCTTAGATCTACTATTTAATAGTTGCTGAAGATGGAGGATTCTCAGCCTATTGTATTTGAGATGAGCAATGCTGGAGTGGCCCTTATCCTTCATAAATTCTCTCCAGTTTGAAATAAGGTTGAGTAACATCCAGCTTAGGAAAAGTCAATGGTCATGTTTGGTGCAGATCGGCGAGAGTGGAAAGTGGATATGCAGCACTGATCCCTAGGGCTCAACCGCCCATTTCTAATGTTTGCAGGTCTGTACAGGTTTTAAACAGCCTGTTAAAAGAGCTGACGGTGTATGTAAGTAAATCCTGCCACCATGAGGTCTGTGCCCAATATGGTGGCACCTTGCTTGGCAGCGGCCGCAAGGGATTGCAGATTTGGCAACAGAAGAGGACCAGTGCAGGGCACCAGAAACAAGGGAGAACATCCCCCATTTAGAGGGGGAAGTATGGGAGATGACCCTCCAGGTCGGTGATCAAGAGCTCAAGGAGCCTAAAGAGAAACTGATCACAGCAGCAGACCTGCGAGACGCTCCACATCTGAGGATGGAGACCAGGGGCACTCGCAAAGGCGGCAGGCTGCTGGACACCGGCTCAGAGGGACCAGATATCAGAGCTGAGATTCGAGAAGATGCTGAGGGAAAGAAGGGTTCCCAAAGGGCCTTAGGCACTGAAGGGTTCCTGATCATGTTGGCGGTTTGGATCCGGAGCTCAGGTTGCCGATGGATCGAATAGGAATCCGTGCAGCTGCAGGGGCTGCATGAGCACTGGAAATGACACTGCGACTCTTAAGGGACTTGTTTGCTTTTCTGCCTCCAATTTTTAAAGACACCGGGCGATGCCGATGGGAGCTGTTTGTCTACCTTACGACTGACAAAAGTAAACATATATCATGTGTGTTACATTTTTAATGTATTATTACAGGATAAGAAAATGAATATTGAACCTGGTTTCAGAACACATTTTAACTTTGTCTCCATTCCACTCATTTGTATCTCCTTCTTAAAGCTTCAATCTTTCAAGGCATTGAAAATTAGCGTGGTGAACAGATCACATTCTCTAAAAGGAGAATGTATAACCATTTAGGTTTATCATTGATGTATCAAATGGAAATGTTCAATTCACATTAAATACCATTAAACTCTATAAAGATTGTACAAGTAATCCTTTCATTTTTTGAGACCTAATCTGTCAGGAAATAATGCAGAGATTTTCAAGGGAGAGAGAGAAGCTTCCCAACACTCAGGTCACCATAATTCCCAGGCCTTGGTTACATACACAACCCCTTTCTGAAACCTGTCGGCTTCCTTCCTCATGGTGAAAAAGTTAATTATTAATTGAAGGTGTAATGTACTGCACCCTCAAAATAATTATTCGCCAGGACACAATTTAAGGCTTGTTCTTGGGGTTGTGTGTAAGCTATGGACGGCTGCACTAGATTTTCAATGTTGCAGACATTTCTATGATAGGTTAATGTATTTGTATGTTGGTGATTTATATCCAGTGATAATCTTGATTTTTAATGTCACATATTTTATCCTGTCTGGAAGAGCCAAGCCATAAATAGATTTTTCTTTCAGTCTTTTTCCTAAATATAAATTAAAGTAAAAATGAAATGCACCACATGTGCAAGTGTCAAACAAGTCTTGAAATGATCAGCAAGCAATTACTGTGACGGGCGAAACTGTTTTTGGCAAAAACTCTTAATCAGAGTAAACTTGACGTATAAGCTCAGACAAACACTGCCCGAACAGTTAAGTAATTCTATCAATTTCTGTTGTTATTTCATTTTTTTCAGCATTTATATTTTCCAGAAAGTGAGAGCCCAGCCCAGTCCATTATTACATGTCCTCCAACAACAGGAAGGGTGCTTTTCAACAGATTATTCACTTGGTGTCTTCTCTAGCCTGAAAACAACCATAAAACAGAGGCAAAAAGAAAGGGTTTCAAGGTGCAGAACATCACGTGAAAGCCTTGTCATGCCTTGGACGAACTGGATTCCAAATGAGACTAGAATAAGGTGATGATAGTGAGTTAATTTTCATATATGTTAAACAATGTACATGTGCACCAAAATTCTGCTTGCTGCAACTGAACGGCTACTTCATATAATGATAACAGCTATACAAGGGTGACCACCCTTGCATGCCAGCCACCTCGTTCCATCTCTTATAGGTTGCAGGTCTACCTTATATGACGGTACTTCAATATTTAAGATACCTGAAGCATCTTCGTTGGCAGTAAGGTGTACTATTTTTCAACCCTCTCTGGTGTTGAGTCAGTATTTGCAGAATGGCATGTATGGCACTTAACACATTCCAAGCTTAGTTTACATGTTCACATCCCTGGTGGGTCTAATTTTCTAATCTTGATTGTAATAGGGTACACTGTGTTTACTGGATTTAATTGATATGGTGCTACAAGGTACAACTTTACAGATTACAAGTGTTGTTTCAGAGCCCAGAGGACCCCAAAACCCAGCAGCAATAGATATTCACCAGGACAAATGGTTACTTAAACAAAAGTTGTTTTTAATTATCTTTAAACATAAAAACAGGATCAAACATTAACTTATCACTATTGACTTACTTAACCTAACTTAACTCCCTTCTAATTCTAAGCACACGTTTATGTAATGTGTGTGTACATTTAGAAAAGTTCTTTGCTTCACAGTCCAATCTCACTCCTCATCCTCCAAGTTCACTGGTTGCAGTCTGTTCTCATACTGTGCACAGAATTTAACATTTATAATGTTCACCAGGCTTTGATGATTGAAAGGTAAATGGTTACCGCTCAGGAAGGTTCTTCTTGTCGGTTTCCGGGGAGAGATTTGTTGTACAATGACATCCACAACCGATTCCCTTTTAATCAACCACTCCTGTGTCTTTCTGATGAAACTTGCCCACTCAGGGTTCTCCAGATGATAACCTCTTTCTTTCAGGTCATCACAGAGTTCCTTTTTGTTCTACTTATTCCAAGTGAAACATTAGACAGCTAGTTGTCTTCTCTTGCATGAACCGCAAGGGCTTTGACCAGGTTGAAATAAGAACTCATAACCCGTCTTCCAAATTGGGTTTTACACAAACTTGCCAGCTTGTCCTGTTCCAGTCCCAGCTGACCTTGCTGACTGTAACACTGCACAAGTATATCTCTCTCTCTCTGTTTGACTCTCTCTACTTGCAAAACCACATGACCCTCTTAGAACAACAAGTTCTCTTCCAGACAATCTGCAGCTCCAACAAGATCTTTCATCTGTTGCCTTTTGCATACAACAATCCATTAGTGAAGTCTCTTGAGCACCCTTCAAAGCTCTTGCAAAAGCTGTTGGCCCCAACATGTCTAGCATGGGGCAGAGCTCCAGTATTTCAAATAAGATCTGTTTTAAAGTGTTTGCATGTAACCTACTCTAACAAACCTTTCCCGATTTTTTTTCCCAAAAACATCTCTATATAAATTAGATCAGCCATGATCGTATTGAATGGCGGAGCAGCCTCGATGGGCCATTTTTGGCCTACTCCTGTTCCTACTTCCGATGTTCCTATGTTAAATGAAAGTTGCAGGTGCGATTTAAAGAAATTAACATTTTCAATGGGAAGCCATGTTTTCAACTATTAACTACATTCTTTTCAAGTTCAATTTATTCTGGTTTGTGCAATGCCATGAGGCAGACGAACTGGAGCAGAATTTCTTTCTCACCACAATTCCTTGGGTACATAAATAAATAAAAAGTATCATTTTAAATTTATATTAATCTACAAGGTGCTCACTCCAGTGATGTGCAATAGTGAAAGGTGCATTTGGTCTGCTGGTCCCCAGTGAGAATTTATATGAAATGAAATTACATTTTTATTGCCATTAATATATAAATTATTCACTGCGGATACGCTCAGCAAAACTAGCATCTGTGGATTCTTCCCCTTTTTCTCGTTGCTTCAGATTGTTATGGAAGTGGGTGAAATACGGAAAAATAAAATTAAAATCATTATTGAAAATTAACGTGGAAATTTTACAGTGGAGTCTAATTGCAATCTGGGTGTTAATCAGGCTTTAAGTCGTTAGTTCTCGCAAGGGAAACAATGCTCAAGTTTGATTTAACTTTTTAGTTTTAAAAAAAAGCTTAAATCTTCAAGGATTACCCCAAGGTGAAGTTTTAAGGGTTTGGTGGCAGAGTATGAAGATCTGATCTTCTAATGCACGTAGCATTTTAACTGGCATTTTCAACTTTGCCCACAAATTCCTGCAAAAATGACACAAAGAAGGTACCGGGGAGTGTCACATCCTCTCGCCATAATGCAGGGCTAGACTGGAGAGGAGAGTGGTGGTGGAATAGAAATAGGAGAGACAATTCAACAAAGAACATCCAAAGATTGGTCCAGGGTTTTGGTATGCAGTGGTAGGAGAAAGAGAGCAAAAGGATGTATGTGGTGCGCTGTGGTGCAGCAAGCAAACATAAAACTCAAGAAAAGCCTGTACGACAAGGTTTAATCAACTTAAACTCTGTACATACCAGTTGTTGTATCTTGATGGCTCAACGTGTGCCCAACTGACCTCTGCTAGCTCCACTTTTCTGAATAACTCAGGAGGGACCGGCTCGAGTCTATATACAGGTCGGTGATTGAGAGCTGGTCAGGTGGGGCCAGCCTCCCAGGTTGCCCCCTGCAGCAGGCTGGTGAGACCGTGGCCAGTGTTGTTGCATCACCATATTCACCTCCTTCATAAAATGAGTCCTGGGGGTGGGGGGATTGTCTCAGTTCCTGGTAGTATTTACAAGCTCAGGAGGTCCGGCAGCCATCTGTGCCTCTGAGACAGTCACAGGGCTGGCTCCTGGTCAATGATCAGTGAGGACAGGGTTGCTGAGGGTCAGCTGGGGCCTGGGTAGTGTGGGCAGGGTGGTGTCTGACAGCGAGAGGAGTATGTGTTCAGCAGAACTGCGAGAGATCCCCTGGAGAAAGGAGATCAGCTCTGGGGAATCCTGGGTGGGTCAAGGGAACGCATGGTGGGGAGGTTGGCCCCCTGCTTGTGCCAGATCCCTGGTCGAGACGGTGTCCTCACGTCCATTTGGGTACCTGTCATAGGCGTAGTTTGGATTTGAATGGAGAAGGAGCTTGACCGGGGGTGGGGGGGTGGGGGCCGGACTGGTGTGCCCATACGTGCTTGCAGAGGAGCACCGGTCCTGAAGACGCTAGCCATGTTGGGAGAGAGACACCAGTTGCCAATTTCATAGGAAATGAGAAAAGGGGCTCGTGAGGGGTCTGATTGGTCGACGTGCATAAGAGCAACCATATGGCATGGAGCGCCACAGGGAGGGCCTCTTGCCAGTAGTCGACGGACCAGCCTTTTGACCTCAGGGCCAGGAGGACTGTCTTCCAGACCACCCCGTCTTCATGCTCCACCTGCCCGCTGCATCTGAGGATGTAGCTAGTCGTGCGACTAGCCACGATGCCTCACACTGTCAGGTACTGGTACAGCCGGATGAATGCTGGCTATCTGAACATGCCCTGGAGGCAGTGGAGATGGCAGGGCAAGGGATGGTGAAGGGAAAACAGAAGTATTCGTCTATGACCAAGAGGAAACAGACATTCTTGTTCATGGAAGGCAGTGGTCCCTTGAAGTCAAAACTGAGTGGCTCGAAGGGCCGAGTGGCCTTCACAGTATGGGCCTGTGGTGGATGGAAGTATCGTGGTTTGCATTCTGCACAGATTCTGCAGGACTCGGTCTTGGTCCAGTGAAGGGAAGGTTTCGGGACTTAATGAAGTGGTACAGGCATGTGACGCCTGGGTGGCAGAGGGTGTCGTTCTGTGCCTGTAGTTGCTTGGACTGCGCACTGGCGCATGTCTGGAATCGGGAGTCAGGGGAGTCGTTGAACTTCCCCTGTCTATAATGGATGTTGTAGCTCAATGCGACCAGCTCGACTCTCCAGTGCAAGATCTTATTGTTCTTACCTTATGGGTGGTGCTGAACATGAATGCCACTTCGCATTGGTCAGTGATAAGCGTAAACTTTCTGCTTGCCAGGTAGTGGCACCAGTAGTGGACCGCTTCAATGTTTGCCTGGGCCTCCTTTTTGATGGCAGAGTGCCTGAGCTCTGAACCGTGGAGGGTCCTGGAGAAGAATGCCACGGGTCTCCCTTCTTGTTTGAGGGTAGCTGCGAGGGCAACATCAGAGACATCGCACTCCACCTGGAATAGGGTGTCCTCATCATGGTACATGGATGAGCCACCCTCAAACAAGGAGGGAGACCACTTCTTGGTAAGTGGGTTGTCACAAGGGTTTGATTAAAAGATTACATTGCACCACTTTAAGCCTCTTAACAGGTTATTGCTCAAGTCCCTCCCAAAAAAGCTTGAATAGGAAAATTCTTCTTCCGTTGCAGAAATAGGAATTACTGTTGATTTATTTCAGGGTGGATGGGGAGCCAATTTTGCTTGCAGGTCAGTCAGCAACATGCTTTATAACAAAAATAAAATAGCAAAGAAAATGATTCATGCACAACATTAAAAACTTACCCTTCAATATGCATTTGGTTTAATTGGTTCAGTCAACATACACGCATGTACAATATAGCATCAGATAAGGGAGGATTTATGGGGAAATGCCACAGTTTGTGCTGAATTGCTGGCATTTTGTAATATAATTACCAGGCCAAGGTTCCCATGGAAGCCTTGAGTTTAAGGGCTATTTCAGCTCAGTTCTGAGTTTTCAGAGATTAAGCCTCCAATCGTAGAGTGGCAACATATGGATTTCCTAGCACTTGTGATTGGCATACCAAATCACTTGCTTGAAGTTAGGCTCAGTACATGACTAGCATCTCCATTCACTTGTTTTAATAGCTTAAATGTTTAAAACTCTTTCAGTTTTTTTTTATATTTTATTTAAGAATATACAGCATATAGAACTCAATTAATATCAATAACAATAATACATTGAATAGAAAATCATAGAAAAACATTCATAAGGTCCAAAACTAATCCAAAATAATTTTAAAGGAGAGTCCCTCTTCTCCCAGTGCCCCCTCCTAGACTCAAAAGAAAAACGGACAGATGACAGGAGATAAAAACAAAGAAAATAGAAAATAAAAAGCAACAGGAACTAAGTTCAACATCTCAGAGCCACATCATTTTAAAAGTATTAATTTTCTCATGGGTATAGTAATTGACAAATATCAAAATAAATTATACATTTAAGTCATCTAAATAGGGTCGCCAAATATCGATGAACATACTATATTGATCCCTAAGACTATAAGTCATCTTCTCAAGGGGAATACAACTTTGTACTTTGATGTTCCAACAATCAATGTGAAGTAGGGAATCTGATTTCCAAGTTGACACTGTACATTTCCTGGCTTTTTGCAATGAATTTTTTAATATATTTAGATTTATTTCTGGAAAAGTTGATTTTTATAACTGCCAAATTCCCCAGAAGAAATAATTCTGGGTCTAGAGGGAAGTTCACCAACACAATATTTGTCAACACTTCCCCCAATTCTGTCCAAAAGGGTCTTAATTTTGTGCATAACCAGGTGGAGTGTAAAAAGTGACCAACATCTATACCATACCTAAAGCACCTTCAGAGAATTCTCATTTATGTTTGTATCCTTTGAGGTGCAAGGGATAATTGATGGGGAAAATTATAATGTATCTGTCTATATCTAGAATTAATTAAGGGAGTCCTACTCTCTCCGTAGATCTGAGCAGTATTGTAGATTGATTTCAAAGACTAAATCCCATTTCCATCTCTCCTTCGATCTCTGTAGTCCAGATTTTGGATCAGAGCATATACACTAGAGATAAATTTGGTTGTTATAGGTAAATTATATTTAAGTCCCTCAAAAGACATAAATTGCCTCTGTTGGTATCAGGTAGCACAGATTCTATTACCCAAAGTCATGGGTATTAAATTGCTTTAGATTAGAGGCATCTTTGAGGATAGATCCCTTTTTAAATCCCACAAATAGTTTAATTTTATCCCAAATATAAATTACATATTTCAATAATGGGTTATTTGTTTTCCTTTTAATTAATTTAAAATTTCATTTATACATAAATTCTTCTTCCATCACTTTTCCTTCCATGTGCAAGCCAATTATAGCCCAGGAAGGAATTGCCTCATTAAAAAAAAGCATCTCTTTCAGTTTCAATAATTTTCATTGCTTCATTGATTTCTAATAATTTTCAATGTGTTTGACAGTTTAATCTTGGTATGCACTTAATGCACTTTTATATACAAAAGGTCTTGCCACTTTTTGAAGCTTCTCCCATGAAGTATCTGGCAGCCTTGGCACTGCAAATTCAAACCAATAAAAGTTGTGGTGACATAAGCCAATCAGCCCACAATAACTGTTGCTCATTGAAGAGTGGCCACTTTTTCTATCATCACCTGGTTCCTTTAACTGCATAGTGGAGCAATTTCCTTTCTTGTCAGGTCTTTGAACACCTTACAAACACTATGCAACTAATTCCATATTATTGATGCTGATATTCTTACAAATTCAACGTTATATAATTTTAATCTTTGTACACCGGATGAAGAGCTAATGGACAAAGTTTATCCTGTCACTCTCATGCATTCATTGGCAGAATTTTCTATTTTTTAAAATCAGGTAGTAACTCAGCGCAAGACCGTGCAACCATTAGGACTGTCTTGAACTGCACTGCTTTGCGGTGAAACAAGAAAGGCTGCAGATCCTGAGACTGGAGTAAATACCCAAATATCTTCAGCAACCTTGCGTATTTAATACCGCTTTGCCTTGCTCAAACACATTTCAACTCGAGTCAATTCATTCACACACTCGAACTTACAAGTTCTATGATTAATGGGAATAAATTCCTTTTTAAATTGTTCTACTTTCTGCCAAATAAAACTTTTAAATTTCTAATGCAAAACCAGGGGAATTCGCAAAATATGAGTAGCTCAGTGCTACATAAATTGAAGCGCATTGTGAGAGAGCAGTTGTACAGGCTGGAGACGCTGGCTACTGGCTCGAGTGTCACCCCAGAATGCTTATTTAAACTTCACGCACACGCTTATTAGGCTGCTGCTCGTATGCCCTGCGGCTTGCGTAACACTGACACCAGCGCGCACTCCAACTTCTGTTCTGGACCGGAAGAGCTGGATGCGCATCACCCTCGTTGCTGCGACTGCCCCGCTGACCGTGCGTAACAAGCGGGGTCGGTTTGTCGAGGCACATGCCGCACGGCCACCTATCGCAATTTATTGCAGTACATGTTCACCATAACCACCTTTGGTTTTTCCAATCAGGAATTAACAGCACCTCAGGGATATTGGGTCATGCTCAGAACAGGTTGTCATCTGTCAACATGCATACATTCTATTTATATCACACAGTTACACCAACCTTCATCCTACTTTGAGTATTTTTGGCTCCTTTTCATGTCATTCATCTAAGGTTAAATTCAACCCTTTCTGCATCACCTACAAATATCTTTTCCCAATGTTATTCTGTACGCTATCGATACAATGATACGGGAATGTCATAAAGTAGTTACAAAGTCAAGTCAAAACAAAGGCCCGATAGAAAATGTGAGGTACACGAGCACGGTTGATGGCTGCCAGACCACACAGTAAAGGTACAAATGGTTCAACAAACCTCTGGGTGAGTTTTGAATGCACCCACACCATTATTATTGAACTTGTCCAACTAATTGTTGTGAGTATGATCGTGTTGCAGAGCATGCAACTCTAATTCCTGCAAACGCAAGACAGAGGTAGTGGAGTCACCAGACAGAAGAAATTGCACATTGAAGTTCTGATATGTAGCCTCTAACTCAAGTTACTGGTGCCTTCCTTGATGTGTTACTGTGTGGTTGGAAGTGCAGGACAAATATCCTCTTTCCCAGAATAGGAGAAGGCTAGTGGTTGAGAGGCTGAGCAGCAGGAGGGAAGTGGGATCTGTTGTTGGGTGGATGTGGTCGAAAGATTGCATAGGGAAATGAGAGGTGGGGACTGAAGAGAAGGCAAAGAGCCACAAATGGAGTGGTCCCTTCTGAAATAGTGAGATCCCCTTTCAACAATCCCACCAACCAGAGACCCAAACAATTATTCTAGGTCAAGCAGTGATTCATGCACTTAATTCAAATCCAACTCAGTGATTCAGTGTTTACAAAGTCTCCTGATCTATATTGGAGAAATCAATCTTCAGGTGGCAACTTTGCAAAGTGCCTGAATTTAGTTTGAAGAATTGACCCTGAGTTTGCTATTTTAATTCACCATTCTAATTCCACTCTGCGCTTTCTCTCTGTGGTCTTTGCACTGTTAACAAGGGCCAACGAAGGCTTGAGGAAAAAACAGCTCAACTTCCAACTGGCCGTACCACACCCTGCTATGAGGGGCTTTCAAATCAGTGGTAACTGAGATTATTCAGATGGCCACACTCCAGCTCAGATTGGTGGGGACCTGAAGGTAAATGCTTTGCCTTGTACCAAGTGTTTTGCACATCATAAATTAGCATCTAAATATGGGCAGGAATGGAAGTTTTCTGGATGCTGCAACTTTCTCTCACTTCAGATGCTACACCCTAAAATAATGCGTGATTGGAGACTTAATGAATGTTGGTAGACAATGGGCCTTGAAAGCAGATGCCCCACCAGTGCCAAGACAATGGAGTGTATTGCAGCTTCAATCCAATAAATAGTCGCTTGAAGGCTAAGTGAGACATTAGTGACATGTTTTCAATTAGTTTCAATACAAGTCCAGATGTATTTTAATCTTTTATTTAACATGCAATCTTGAAATTATCTTCTTTAATGTTAAACTTAAATATTTATAAATAACATCTGCTCCATGCATACAGAGTAACATCAGTGCTAATAACCAGATAACCATATAACAATTACAGTACGGAAACAGGCCATCTCGCCCCTCTAGTCCGCACCGATTGAAGTGATCTCCTCTAGTCCCACCTACTTGCTCCCTGTCCATAGCCCTCCAACCCCCCTCACATCTATGCACTCATCCAACCTTCTCTTAAATGACAACATTGACCCTGCTGCAACCATCTCTTCCGGAAGGTCATTCCACTGGGCCACCACTCTCTAAGTGAAGAAGCCCCCTCTCATGTTCCTTCTAAACTTTTGCCCTCTAATCTTTAACTTATGACCCCTCATTCAAATCTCACCTACCCTCAAGGGGAAGAGCCTATTCGCATCTATTCTATCTATACCCCTCATAATTTTAAATACTTAAAATTATGGCCATCTCACTCACCCTTTTTCTATTCATATTCTAACTGAACCCCTGATTCATGCTCTTCCCCATTGTGCATGCTCCTACCGGCACTACAACACCTGAACGCACTGCACAATCTCCTGGAACCATGCACGCGCTTCACAAAGATGGCTGTGGAAAGTAAAAAGAAACACAGGGTGCCTCCGATAACCATGCAGGGACCAACGGTACCCCGACCTAACAAGGTAGGTAAATTCTTTACATGTTTTTGGCCCCTACAGAGTGATCTTGTTTTGCCTTAAAATGAGATTGTCCATGGATAGGATGGCTGGATTGTGGAAAATTACACAATTCAATATGACACCCTACAAACCATGCTTCTGGCTAAGCATTTTCTGCAATCTAATATTACTGCCACAAATAAACAGTTTTGACCATTGTGAAACCAATTGTTTTTAACATCAGAATTTGACCTCACCAGATAAGATATTAGTTGGAGTTTCTGGCAACTGGACTTGTGAACATTCAACAGACCTACATGTTGGTGGGATTAGGTGATGTAACTCTATTTAGTCTTGGATGGTAGCCTGGCTTCTTAGTTATGATAATCCAAGATCTTGTAATTGAACAATTAATCATTTGTTAAATAATTGGGATGAGAGTGAGTGCAAAACTGCTGGTGTTAACCCATCAACCCAACTTTTTATGAGAATATTCAACACCATTAGTTCTTGTATTTATCTTTGAGATATTAATAGTCATTCATTTATTCATGGCAAGAAAATACTGTAATCAAAAGATTAATCTTTCTTTTAGACGTGAGAGATAAAAGTTTCTGTAATTGGGCAATTTCAAAGTTCTAGCATCCAAAAAATCTGCATAGAAACTTCAGGATGAAGGCCTAATAAAAAAAAATCTTAGAAGGGAGATGGTGCAAGAGGAAAGTTGCTACCATGATCTTCAGGACTTTATGGATAGATTGGTGTTATTGGGACATTGTTCCTGAAATTAATTGGAGCTCTTTCAATGACCAGTTGATGGAAAGGAAATTGACCAGTTGCGCTGGTCTTGCAAGTTTCTGCAAAAGATGCTGATTTGGTTATTGGAACCCCAAACACCTGCAAACCCAATGTATTAAGCCACATGGGATGTTACACATCAAGTTAACTTTGTTCCTGCCATTTTTAGTGACCAGTTGATGGAAAGGAAATGGACCAGTTACAATGACCAGTTGCAATGACCAGTTGATGGCAATGACCAGTTGCAATGACCAGTTGCAATGACCAGTTGATGGAAAGGAAATTGACCAGTTTCAATGACCAGTTGCAATGACCAGTTGATGGCAATGACCAGTTGCAATGACCAATTGCAATGACCAGTTGCAATGTCCAGATGGAAAGGAAATTGACCAGTTGCAATGACCAGTTGCAATGACCAGTTGCAATGACCAATTGTAATGACCAGTTGATGGAAAGGAAATTGACCAGTTGCGCTGGTTTTGCAAGTTTCTGCAAAAGGTGCTGATTTGGTTATTGGAACCCCAAACACATGCAAACCCAATGAATTAAAGCAACTTGAGATGTTACGCATCAAGTTAACTTTGTTTCTGCCATTTTTAGTGCAGCATCATCCAAACTTTATAAAAATGCCAATTTATTTTTACGGTCACCTTTGTTAAATCTGTGGATATAATCTTTTCTTCTTTTTCATTAATATGCTGAGCACAGTTGTGCTTTCTTATTTAGTTTTGCTGATTAATTTTAACACTTGTAACCTTTATTTGTAAAGACCAACATATTGGATTTACATCTTTAACAAGTTTATACCTTTTCAATTCCGGGACTCAGTCTAATTCAGGGAGTCATCTGGAAACTGGAGCAACGACAAACTCAAGGAATGCCGCACGATGAGATGCATAACTGCACAGCATTTTCAAGATGTCCAAGTGCAAATACAAAGCCTTGGCCTTTTTCTGCTGTCTTGAGAAGTAAGGATGGCGGGGGTTGGGGGGGGGGGTAGAGGAGAGAAATGTACTCTCTACTCCAGAGGCTTGTGATCTTGCATTGCTCTTTTAACCGCAGAGCCCCTCACTGGTCCGCCACTGTGGTCACCATCCTGTCGGTCATCTCTGCTTCTCCTTCTCAGAGGAGGATGGTCTCCCCATTTCTCATCTGATTTAGCACTTGTTCCTTATTGATTCATATTCTGCTGAAGATTTCATCCTTCTTGGACACATACATTGGACATGAATCTTGGAGTGCAGGGAAGAAATTCCAGAACCTATAACCAATGCCTAATGATTGGATGATCTAGAAATTAAATTATCCCCTGGAGTCTGCAACCTCTCATGGCTGCTGCCGATCATCTTGGGTGCAGAACCCCTGTCAGCACCTTTAAAGGGCTGTGCAATGCCTGTGCTGTGCTGATGGCAGTTGAGTGGGCAGTTGGACCCCGCGGGAGTACTGCATCTCCACTGCTCATTCCCCGCAGGACCACACCATGGCAACACTGCCATTACAGCGGCTCAGGCAGCGCTGCCATTTTCATTCTCAATTGTTTCTCTCATCTTTCATCAAAAGTGGCTACACGCTCATGCCCTTCTTGGTTTGAGACCTAAAATGAAATGACTTGTGTAAGTGGAGTTCATTGGTTTCAAAACATATGGAGCAGTTTTTCATTTCCACCTCTTTCAAATTCTACTTTAAAGCTGTGGCGAAGCTTTTGAGAAATGGAAATATGTTCAAAGTTCTGAATTGTTGGTACACAAATCGAATGTTCAGCATTCACATTCAATCAGACTCCCAACATTATCATGAGTTTTTTGGAATTGTGCTTCTCTCCATTGGGACAGATTTTGTGTTAGAAAGGCAAAATGCTTTTGACAGACACGGACTCTTGCTGAGAAAGGAGTACTTAAAACAGCACACGAATTTCTGTCATTCTGGAAATTGGAGCTAGTGTAGAGTAGCTTAGTGTAGATTTATGGAATGGAATCGATGGGCCTAGTAGCCTCCTTCTGTTCCTTTGTCTTGTGATCTTGTGACCCTAGTAGATAACAAAAGTTAAAAAGAAACCATAATTTGTGCATTGGTCACAGTCAAACTGATTCTCATCATTTCTGTTAACTCATTAAATGTATGGAGAATCTTTTCTTTGGAATGCTTTATTTTAATTTGCATAGACTCTTAAAATTCAAACAAATCATATAATTTTTTTTAAACATTCATGTAACATACACAGTCTGTATTTATCCCCCACCCTCGTAAAACTGACAGTCAATTAAATTATATCAATGCAATTAAATTAAAAAGAAAGTTAAAAAAAAACTCGAAACGAAACTGAAAGAAACACATCGCCATTTCTTTGATCGCATTCATTTCCCTGCTGGGATGAATTGCTAAAGTAACCCTATTTTGAAGGGGTGGGGTGGGGAACTAATCAATCTGAGTGCCAAAATATTTCAAGCAAGTTAGCCACACCTTAACGAATGTGTCGTGTTTCTTCCTTAGATTGTACAGTACAACTCCAATTATCCAAAATGGTCGGGACCGGGCCTATTTCGGATAAATTGTTTTCTTCGGAGAACCGGTCATTTTTTTAAAAACAGCCCAGTAGCAACAACAAATCATTTGTAACAATGTTTAACCAACAATAAACAATAAGGAGAGGCTTTTTTTCATCATTAAAATAATATTTAATTCTCACCAAAATAATGCTGTGCCGATCACCGACACCTCCCCACCGAGGCCCCGTACGTGCTAGGAGCCCAAGGGTCCAGCTCCTGCCTGGGAGCTTGAGGTCCCCGCTGCCCCTGTGGGAGCTCAAAATCTGCTCCAGCTGCCGGCGGGAGCCTGACATCCCCAGTCAGTGCAGCTCTGAAAAATCTTGGGATAAATGAGGATTTCTGATTTGTTTCAGATATCCTCATTTATCCAAATATTTTTTAAAATATTTTGGATGACTGAGGATTTTGGAGAATCCGGTTTTGGATAAATAGAGTTGCACTGTATATGATTTTCTCCAGGGGAAAACAATTCTGCATTTCTACATTCCATCGAGGGGTATTCAGTTGTGAGTCGGACTTCCATGGGACCACTATAGACTTCCTGGCTCCATCCAAGGCAAATTTCACAAACAAAAGTTGGTAGTTGGACAGTCTAAAACTCATGTCCTCAATGTCTCCCAGAATGGACACTTCTGGCAAATCCCCACTTGTATAATTATTTTTTTTTAGTATGTCTCCTGGTCTTCTCAGAAAGATTTTGCCTTTCTACAGAGCCAGGTGGAGTGTAGAAATGTTCCAACATCCCTCTCTTTTTCTTTCTCTTTGGCTTGGCTTCGCAGACGAAGATTTATGGAGGGGTATGTCCACGTCTGTTGCAGGCTCATTGGTGACTGACAAGTCCGATGCGGGACAGGCAGGCACGGTTGCAGCGGTCGCAAGGGAAAATTGGTTGGTTGGGGTTGGGTGTGGGTTTTTCCTCCTTTGTCTTTTGTCAGTGAGGTGGGTTCTGTGGTCTTCTTCAAAGGAGGTTGCTGCCCGCCGAACTGTGAGGTGCCAAGATGCACGGTTAGAGGCGATATCAGCCCACTGGCAGTGGTCAATTTGGGAGGCACCAAGAGATTTCTTTAAGCAATCCTTGTACCTCTTCTTTGGTGCACCTCTGTCTCGGTGGCCAGTGGAGAGCTCGCCATAGAACACGATCTTGGGAAGGCGATGGTCCTCAATTCCTGAGACGTGACCCACCCAGCGCAGTTGGGTCTTCAGCAGCATGGATTCGATGCTTGTGGACTCTGCCAGCTCGAGTACTTCGATGTTGGTGATGAAGTAATTCCAATGAATGTTGAGGATGGAACGGAGACAGCGCTGATGGAAGCGTTCTAGGAGCTGTAGGTGATGCCTCTCTTAGAGAGAGAGAGAGAGAGAGAGAGAGAGAGAGAGAGAGAGAGAGAGAGAGAGAGAGAGAGAGGGACACATACAGATCACTTACACAATGTTATAGCCAGTAAAGTAGCTGGGACTGAAACAGGATAAGCTGGCAAGCTTGTAAAAAATCATTTGGAAGACGGCATGGTCAAAGGACTTGTGGTTCATGCAAGAGACGAGGACTGGCTGCCTAATGTTTCACTTGGAATAAGAGAAACAAGAAGGAACTCTGTAGTGACCTGAAACAAAGTGGTTATCATCTGGAGAACCCTGATGGGGCAAGTTTCTTTGGCAAGACACTGAAGTGGCTAATGGAAATAAATGTACAACAAACCTCTCTCTGAAAACTGACAAGAACCTTCCTGAGCAGTAACCCTTTACCTTTCAAGCACCAAAGCCTGGTGAACTTTATGGACTGCTACAGTGAAATTTAGTTGGTTCTATGCAGTCCTTCAATAACTGATCAGATATGTTGTCTTGGCACGCTGACTTGTGTGAGTTCACCATTGATAGGATTCTCCTCACCTAACTGTGGCTCTGCAGGGGACTCGTTCATCAGGGGGACATGGAGCTTTATTTAGCATCATCCCGTTCTTCTCCTTAAACTGTGCATAGAAGATGTTCAGTCTGTCCGGAAGAGAGGTGTCATTGTCCTTAACTTGCAAGGTTGACTTGTGAGTTGCTATAGTCTTGATCTCTTGCCACATGTGCCTCGTGTCACCGGAGTCACAAAGCTGTTTGAGGACCTTCTGTGCATACCCCCGCTTTGCCTTCTGGATTTGACGTTAGAGTTCAGGATGGCTGACCTTAGTGTCATCTGACACCCTGTCCTGTAGGCAGCATCATGAGCTCTGAGAAGGGCTTGGTCCTTTGCATCCAACTATGGTTTCTGGTGAGCCCTGGTTATGAAGCTGTGATTTCTTCAATGCATTTGCTGATGTAGCCAGTCACTGAGCTCATGTACTCCTTTATGTTAACGTGGCTGCCTCCTTGAAACAGCTGTAGACCAAAGTCTCAAATCAGTCTTGCAGCGCTGCTGTGGCGCCCTCTCGCCACATCCTGATCTGCCTGCAAACTGAACTAGTTTGCTTTTACAGCAGTCTGAAATCGCTCTTGTAGCTTGCTTTATTCATTGGTGAGATCTGATCTGCTGAACATTTATTGCCTGTCTTTAATTGCCCTTGAAGGTAGTGGTGATCTGTCTTCTTAAAGCACACCTCAGGGCTCTGTGCTCATCCCGCTCCTGTTCACAATACTGACCCACAACTGCATCACCCGTTTCCAACAGTGTCATCGCATTTGTAGATTTGGCCTCATCAGTAACAATGATGAGTCACATGACAGAGAAGATTTCCTTTCCCCTGACTGAACTGATACCATGTGACCTGGTGGGTCTGGAACCAAAGTCGAGTCACCCAAAGACCACCCTCTCCTGAGGTGTAAAGATCCTGTAGCCAGTTTGTATGAGGTGTTTGTCATCACACATATACAATGTACAGATGCACTAATATTGTTACTGGCAGCCGACCTAAAGATACCACAAAAGAACAATATAAATTCACTATAATGTGGCATGAGACAGAAAAAGGAGATAATAAATGTAACAGGATGGATAATCAATATTACTCCAAATAAATTGATCATTCAGGCAGAGCTTTGTGGTCCTGAAGTACTTTATATTTGGGGTAGTTTGGGGAAGTTAAGAACCTGATGGCTGTTTTGGGGTGATGCGCTATCAATAACTCAAAAGTCCAAAAGTTATCTGACTGATTGGCTTTTATTGCCATGAACAGATGTCACGTCTCATGTTTCTGCTGAGCTTGTTCCTGGGGAGGGGTTATGGCATTGTCACCTTTATTAGAGGGATTGAAGGGGAGGAGCCACGGGTACAATCAGCAAGGGGTGGGCCAGGAATATACCTATAAACAGTGGTTCCACCACAAGGGGGAAATTATTCTTTGTTCATTACATTTTATTTATAAATTTAAAACCACAAAATATTTACTGATTTTACAGTCATACAAGTTCATTTCAAATACATGTGGTGCTTATAAGAAAAAGAAAAGAATTAAAGAGAAAGAATCCCCCTTCCCCATAAACTTCCCACCCTCCCCCTCTAACCCTCTACAAAGCAAGACAAGAATTGGACAAGAGATCTTCACTAGGAGCACCCATTACTATAAGTCTTCTCTAATATACAGAGACCTTTAGAAGTAAAGGAATGTCTGTGATTCATTCAAATATTCATACCCACAGTTTGTAAATATGGGCTCCATAGTTTCTATAATAAATTATATTTCTCTCTTAATTTATAAGTCATATACAACTCTGAACTTCCACATGCCTTCTCTCCATTCCCAAATCTATATCAGACTTCTAAGTTCTAGCAATACATTTTCTAACAATTGCTAAAGCAATTTGAACAAACTTCACTTGATATATATTCAATTTTAATTTAAGTTTAACCTCTCACCCAATAAAAATAACATTGGATCCTGTGGGAATTTAACCTCATTATTTGTTCCAATAAATTGCCTATTTCCAATCAAAAAGGTTTAACCTTAGGACAATGTACCAACTTCCTGTCCACATCTGAAGCATAAATCTGAGAAAGTCTGATTCAATTTATTTACCTTTTCTGGTGGCAAATTATCCATGAACTTCGAGGTAACAGACTTCTAATACTTTCGGCCTAAGGTTAGCAACGAGAAAAGATCACGACCAGGGGATACTTTATAATTTTGGCTACCATCTTGAGGCAAACTCTTCAATGCCTGGAAGGTCAGTGCCTACAATGGACTTGGCTAGGTTTCCCACTTTATTTAGCTGCACACATTCCAAAGAACTAATTTCCAAATGTGTAATGTTGCAAAGATAGATTGGAATGGAAATTGTCAGGAGATGCAAAATAATTGAAGAATGTGAGCAAATACCTTGAGCTGGAGTATCATGCGGAGAAGTGCAAGGTTATCTATCGAAGTAATAAAAATAGAGAAACTGGACATAATTTAAATGGAGAGGGCCTACTTGATGCTGCTGGACAGAGGCCCCATTTCCTTTTATATTAAAACAGGAAGTTAGCATGAAAGTAATTTGGAGCGCAAATATAATGTTGTCTTTAATTTACCAGAAGGGTGAAGTTAATAAGGGATAACTAAAACTTGTAATAGCACTGCTGCAGTACAGGGCACAGTTTTCATCTCCTTGTATCAGGAAGGATTTTCTTCCAATAGAGTGAGTTCAGAGAAGGTTAACTTTTGAAGCTTGGGCCCTTACTGTTCACTGTTGCATTCTGTCCAAATGCACAGTTATTTGTCTTGCATTCTCTTTGCATGTGACTGATGATCTTTAACTTGTGGCATATGCCACTTGATTGACCAATGAAGAGAGTTTGTTTCAGTCATGGTTCACCGTAGTGTTTGTGCTCCAGCACTAGACAGGTCCATCCCAAGAGGGAATACAGTGATCTAAGCTGACAATCTAACACAGTACTAAGGGAGACAGCAGTGTTATAGGACTCGTCTTTCAGACAGATATTAAACCAATGACTTAAAAAAAAATACCCCATGGCAAAACTTTTAAAAAGTTGCATGTTTTCTAGTTGATATTTATCCCATAATTAACAATACTAACATTGCTTTTTGTGGGGAAAATGTTCAATTAGTTGTTATGTTTTATATGTAGCAACTAATGTCAGGATTTAAAGTGTGTTGGGACCTATTGAGATTGTGAAAGTGATATATAAAGCTAACCTCTGCTTATCTTAATGCAATGCTGCACAGTTTGGAACCCATTTATCAGATCCTTTACTAACGAATGACAAAGGAGCCTAGATTCTTAAGACTAATCCCAAAGCCTACTATTTTCATCTTAATAAATCATGACTCCATCCAATGACCTTGCAGTCCTTCTGAAATTAACTAGGTAATTCTAGGATCCCTGTTTTTCCAGGCTAATGATGGTTTAGGTCAGTAGAAGAGAAAAGGCTTGTCCATTTTTACCCCATAACAATTTTTAGGTCGTTGGCACAGTTGGGAACAAGAGAATGAGAAATAAAATAATGGTAGTTGATGCAGGCTTTTGAGTTTGCTCTGCCAGTCAGTAAAAATTTGATATTATATATATATATATATATATATATATATATATATATGATCACTTATCATTTAAATTCTAGAGAATATGGGTCCATTCTTACAAGCAAAAGAGAACAATACCCTCAGCCCAGGAATCTATCCAATGAGCCTTTCTCGATTTTCTTGAAGGAAAAAAGAAAATGCTTCAGTGGGAAAGAACCCCAGGTGAGCTTATAAAATCTCTCCGTGCATGCCTCCATAACCTTAACATCACCACTAACTGCAAAATTGCAGATAAGCTAAGTTTGCAGAAAATCTTTAGTAAGTGATGTTTTCCATTTAGAGTATTTGCATTAACAATTCCTTGAAAATAAGTGGCATATGGGTTGAGACATGCCATTGAGCAAATCAACGGGAAGCAATTAGTCAGACAAAATTAAGATTGATTGTCCAGGAAGAAAAAGTTATTTTACACCCACCGTTTGGGAAATGTGGCTATTTGCAAGAAATACTTTCAGAAAGTATGCTGCAGTGCGAACTGCACACATCCTCTGGTGAAACATAGTTGTAAACGTCAGAGACCCAAGAACAAATGCAACTTCTCAGGCAGCAATGTTTGATTTGAAATGCCGTTTTTTGTCGAACAAATCGAGACACCTCCAGATTCTCCTGCAAACGACAAGAATAAAGTATGAGCTAACTATGGTGCTATCTATGCTCCAAAAGTTGACGATTCGAAATTTATTCAAGATAGATTTCTAAATTTAGCAGATGCACGTGAAAATATTTTAGGAGGAGGGGATTTTAATTTTTGCATAGACCCATTATTGGACAGGTCGACCTGAGTAATGACAAGATCTAAAGCATCTAAAGCTACATTAGATTTGATGAGAGATTTGAATTTAATAGCTACATGGAGAAGAATCCTTCCTTAAAAGAAAGATTGTTCATTTTATTCCAGTAGATTTGACTCTCATTCTAGAATTGATTTATTTTTAATTTCAGCTCATTTGGAAGCTAGGATCATTGAAGCCGATTACAAACATTTGTTAATAATGATGGAAATGCCTGGTAAGGTGAAGTTAATATATAGATGGAAATTTAATTCTTTGTTGATGTAAAGGGGAGATTTTTTGTGATTTTCTTTGAACTTAAATTCAGACATTTTGTGATATAAATTTGAATTTGGTAAATGATAAATTTATTATATGCGATGCCTTAAAAGCATATTTAAGAAGTCAAATTATAAGTTTTACTTCTAAAATTAAAAAGGAGTATATGAGAGAAGTAGAACAATTAGAAAGATAAATTACAGTTTTAGAAAAGGACTATCAAAAGTGTACTTCTGAAGATATTTGAATAATCAAAAGCTTCAGAATAATATATTACAAATTTATAGAACTGAGAAAGAAATCACAAGAATGAAACAAAGATATTATGAATTAGGTGAGAGGTCACATAAAGTGTTATGTGAATTAAAGGCAGAGCGAGCCTCAAGAATTTTTAATATCATTAAAAAAGATGCTAGTGTAATTACATATAAGCCTCATAATGAATCTTTTAAGAATTTTTATTTGAAATTATACACTTCGGAGTCTTTAGGAGAAGAAAGTAAAATAGATAATTATTTATCACAGATAATATTGCCTACTTTAAGTTTGGAAGAACAAACTGAACTTAATACCTTGTTTACTGAGGTAATGGCTTCCTTACAAAGTAATAAATCTCTAAGAGAAGATGATTTTCCATCTGAATTTTATAAGGAATTTAAGGATTTATTCATTCCTATATTCATGCAAGTATTAGAACGCTTCAGAAACTCATATTCTTCCAAAATCATTCTCGATGGCATTAATGACTATGATTCCTAAAAAAAGATAGTCCTTTAAAACCTTTTTATAGATCTATTTAATTATTAAATGTCGATTATAAAATTGTTGCAAAATGTTGGCAAATAGAATGAATGAATTGTTACCTAAATTAATAAATATGTATCAGACAGGTCTTGTTTAAAAGCAACAATCCTCAGAAAATGTGGCCAGATTGCTGTATAATTATTTTAGTGCAAAACTGAAGTGATTTGAGTGTTGCAGTGGCTTTAGACACAGAAAAGGTGTTTGATAGATTAGAATGGGACTTTTTGTTTAAAGTGATAGAGAAGTTTGGATCTGAATTGAATTTTTAAAATTGGTCTAGACCATTATAAAATAGTCCCAAAGCTAAAGTTATAACTAATGGACAAGTATCTACACCATTTAAATTGATGAGATTAAGGAGACAAGGATGTCTTTTATCCCCATCTTTATTTATTTTTGCCTTAGAACCACTTGCCCAGGTAATTCAGACTGATTGACAAATTAAGCATGTTAGGGTGGGTCAAGAGGAACATAAAATTAATTTATTTGCAGATGACCTTCTAATATATTTGAATGACCCTGAGCAATCAGTACAAATTGGAAACAATGTCTCCTCCTCACTGATTATCAACACAGGCGCACCCCAAGCATGTGTATTCAGCTCACTGCTCTGCTTGCTATACACCCATGACTGTGTGGCCAGGCACAATCCCAATGTTATCAATGTTTGCCGATGACCCTACAGTTGGCATAATCACAGACGACAATGAGGAAGTGTACAGGAGTGAGATAGATCAACTCATTGAATGGTGCAATGATAACAACCTTGCACATCGTCAGCAAAACCAAAAGATGATTGCGGACTTCAGGAGAAAGTCAGGGAAACATGACTCAGTCCTCATCAAGGAGAGGGTCAACAACTTCAAATTCCTGGGTGTCAACATCTGTCCTGGAGCCTCCATCCTGATGCAATCACAAAGAAGGTTTGCTAGTGGCTATATTTTCTGAGGCATCTGAGGAGATTCAGTATCAATTTACCAATTGGAATTTCTTAAATTAGAGTTACCAAAAGCAAGGAAATGTATTGCTATTACTTGGAAATCTGATACATCTCTGGCTACGTCAAGGAGGCATGCAGCAATTCAAAGTTGTAATCCTTTGGAAAAGAATTACCTATAATTTGAGGAAAAAAATACCCTATTTTTTGTTACAAAGTTGGCATCTGTATACCCAATTAATGGGATTAAATTTGCAATGATGTCATTCCTGTGTCTCT
This sequence comes from Narcine bancroftii, assembly GCF_036971445.1. Classification (NCBI taxonomy): domain Eukaryota; kingdom Metazoa; phylum Chordata; class Chondrichthyes; order Torpediniformes; family Narcinidae; genus Narcine; species Narcine bancroftii. The sequence continues at coordinate 171,043,745 of NC_091476.1, forward strand.
AGACCCACAAGCTTTTCCTCTAAGTGTTTAAGAAAGATCTGGAGAAATGTGCTGGATTACATCTTTCTCTGCAATCCAAATATTTTCTTTTGCTTTTTTTTTCTTTTTATACATATAAAGTTATATTATATTACTTTATATTTTTAATGAGGGGTTGGTAGGGAGGGAGGGGTTTTTTGGGTGGGGGTGAAAACCATTTTGTATATAATTTTAATGTTTATTGATATCATATATTATAATAATTATAACAACTACATGTATGAAAGAAATAAAATAAAATATATATATTCAAAAAAATGACCAGCTTTGTAATTTTTTAATGATAAACTTACAACTGGTAAACCCTTACAAAATAGGTTGAGGGAAATTCATTTGAAGTATGTCAACCATTTTCCATTCTATTCTTTCATCAAATAAAGTCAAACCAGCCGAACAGAATTTCCTTTGAGAAAATAAAAAGGATTTTTTAATTAATTGTGCTCATTCAAGTGAGTAGAAATGTTGTGTTTATCTTCTTTTATGAGGGCAATGTTTGAATTTTCCAGTTCTCAATCTTTTATTTTTTTTTCCATTTCTTACATATTTTCACTTTCTCTCTTGTTTGCATCTAGACAGTTCTAATTTCTGATTTTTTAATTATCTGCTTGGTTTTCTCATTGTGGAGAATGTTCCAACTGTCGTGCTTTGTTACCACTCAATTTCACACTCCTTTTATTTTAATCATCGAGGGACCACAGGTTTTAACCTCCCTCGTAGGAGGGTTGGTAGACTTTAGCCAAAATGTCTCGACATTAAAGTCTTCCCCTTGGTTAATTAGTTTTGTTTGTAAACCTTTGAGTCAAATTTCCTGAGATATCCCATGTTTCCTCCTATATAGTCGCCCTTCAAATATTATCTAATTTCCAAATAGCACCACCCTGTAAATAGAAGCACATATTTTTTGAACAAGTGCATTTTGATCTCCAAAGAGTTAACAATGTTGATGTTATTGCAGAAAATTATAGCAAAAGTAACGTGTGTCTTGTTATGAGCCCAGAGGACCTCAAAACCCAGCAGCAATAGATATTCACCAAGACAAATGATTACTTAAACAAAAGTTGCTTTTAATTTTCTTTAAACATGAAAACAGAATCACACTTTAACTTATCACTATTGACATAACTAACCTAACTTAACCCCCTTCTAATTCTAAGCGCACGTGCATGTAATGTGTGTGTAAGTTCAGAAAAGTTATTTGGTTCAAGTCCAATCTCACTTCTCATTCCTCCAAGTTCACTGGTTGCAGGCAATTCTTATACTGTGCACAGAATTTAATATTTATAAAGTTCACCAGGCTTTGGTGCTTAAAAGGTAAATGGTTACCATTCAGGAAGGTTCTTGTCGGTTTTCAGAGAGAGATTTGTTGTATGTTAGACACCCACAAATGATTTCTTTCTCTCTCTCTCTCTTTCCAAAACTTCATGACCCTCTTAGAACAGCAAGTTCCACTACAGACAGTCTGCGGCTCCGACAAGTTCTTTCATCTGTTGCCATTTTGTAAACAACAATCCATTAGTGAAGTCTCTTGGGCACTCTCCAAAGCTTTTGCAAAGACTCTGGGGTTGACATGTCTAGCATGAGCAGAGCTACAGTATTTAAAATAAGATCTGTTTTAAAGTGTTTGTATGTGACCTACACTAAAAACCTGCCCCAATTTATCTCCTAAAAACATATCTATATTCTGTCACAGTATGTCATGCAGGCATTGGGCTATTTAACCCTGTAGGACTGGCAACCTGGTCTGCCTCCCATTACCTTAAATGGGCAAAAAATCTATTGACTGTCAGCAATGCTGTGGTTACAGCAACCCTCATATTACAGTAAGACGAGGAAATACCATCCTTTCTCCCTTTTGGCCTACGGATGATGGCGGTGCAGCATGGCTGCAGCGGCCTCTCCAGAATGTGATGCTACCCAAATGGTCTAAGCAGAGTGCCGTGCTCAATTTTGAAAGGATGAAGGTTGGATGGTAGTGCTGTAGAAGCTGAGAAGAACCACAAAGTAAGGTGAAGGTATAGAACAAGCGGCGCGACCTAGTCTGCTGTGGTCAGGCTTCTGCTGCGGAGACAAGGCTTCAAGGCATTGGGTGCTGCTGACCAGCTGAGGAGCAGATGCTGTGGCAGGTCTGCGGAGCTGCATCGGGGTGTCTGGAGTGGGTGGTGTATGCCTGGCTGGCTGTTCTGTGGAGGAAGTGTCCAGGAGCCTGGAGTGGCTGTGTCGTGTGCCTGGCCTGGAGGTTCGGGCGGCAGTGCCATCTTGGTGCATGGGGCCCTGCAACGGGTGGTGAGGTTGGTGAGGAGGCCGTGGGGGGTGGGGGTCTCTCTACTGGTGTGATGCTGAAGCTGATGGGGCTGTATGGACTTGTGAACTGCGTGGTGGTTCTTCTTTTAAAGCCACTGGAGTTTTTAAAATCTAAGTTTCTGAAATGTGATTGACTCCTATAGTCTAGTTTTTCATCCTTTACTGTATTACTGGCACTGTTTTCATTTTACTCATTAAGTAGTTTTAGTCTTATGTAGTTTTTATCTTTTCTTTTGACTGGTGCTGAATGGCATTTTGTGTAATCGCAATTATGGTGGTTTCTGGAGGGTGTAATTTCATTTAGGCGACTACACATCTATCTCAGAACTGTTAGGGACAAATCTTGCTGACGATAAACAACATCCGAAGACTGGTCAGATCATCATATCTTGACTGTAGTCTGCCTGACAACAATGACTGGTTACCAACCCGATGGTATTTCTGGACCTCCGTACTGTTACCTCTGAGACACCTTGCCTTCAAGGTGAAACCCTACTGCTATAGAACATTCTGATTCCAGCTTTGCTTTTAATCAAAGAGTAAGCTGTGGCTTCCCCCCCCCACCCACCCCCATCCACCCCCAATCCTGACAAGTAAGAGAGTTTTTCAGCTCTCTCCACCTCTACTGTCATTGATCTGCAGGAGCTGATTGAACCTAGTGAAACTCTAATAACTGGCACTCTCCATTTGTTGGTGAAGACCAGGCAAGCAGATTTTCAACATGTTGTTCCATGTAATACGCACTCACACTTTAAATTTTTTATTATACTTGTTAAACAATAGTATGCATTTTCCAGTGACCTGGATGAATGTAAAGATAGACAGAAAAAGGGGCCGTGATGTGTTTTATGGGAGATGGAGACCCTGAGTTTAAAAGGAGCACAAGTAAACACAACAGTGTAACCTAGATTCAAGTTCTAGTTCAAGTTTAGTTATCATCCAATTTCACAAATATAGAGCAATGAATCAGAGTCTTCCAGTCCTCGATGCAAAACGTGCAGGCGCACCAGTCATAACACACCTACAGACAAGTAATACATGTGCCTGACAAATATTCATAGATGCAAATAAATATATATTGCTTAATAAAGAGCAGAGTCTCGAATGGTTTTTGTGAACAATTAATTTAGTCATTCAGCATTCTCATTGCCCAGGGGGAGAAGCTATTTCTCAACACGACTCTGATACTCCATATCCCTTTCCACATGGGAGCAGCTGAAAGATGCTTTGTGCAGGGTGGTAGGAGTCCTCAACAATTTTGTGTGTCCTCTTCAGCCAATTATCCCAAGAGGTCACATCAATGGGGGAGGGGAGGGAGGGAGCCCCCAGTGAACCTCTGCCACTCTTATGGTCCTGTGAATTGACCTCTGATCCAATTCCCTGCCTCAACCATACCACACTGTGTGGCAGCTGGCCAGGATGGACTCGATGGAGCTCCTGTGCAAGGTTGACATGATGGTGGGTGGTAGCTTTGCCTGCTTCAGTGTTCTCAGAAAGTACAATCACTGTGTGCCTTCCTGACAAGTGAGGAGATGTGTGACCATGCTGGGTCACTAGTTAAGTGAACTCCAAGGAACTTGGTGCTTTCCACTCTCTCCTCTGCAGAGTTGGTTTGTAGTAGAGGGTGGTCATTCCTGGTCCTCCTGAAGTCCATGATCATCTCCCTCACCTTGACAATGTTGAGACTCAGGTTGTTACTCTTGCACCATATCAGGAGATTTTTCACCTCTTCTCTGCAGTGCAACTCATCATTGTTGTAGGTGACGCCAACTACTATATCATCGGCAAACGATTACTCTGTTGGAGCTGTATCTGGCATTGTAGTCGTGGGTCAGTAGCGTGAACAGGAGAGGGCTGAGTTGAGCCAGGGCTCAGCATGACGGTGCTCGACATTCCGCTGCTGATCCGGACAGACTGTAGTCTTTCCGTTAGGAACTCGAGAATCCACTTACAGAGAGGGCTGTTGAATTCCTGCAAAGACGGCTCAGCTACTCTGCCAGCTTGTCAAGGCGTGATACTCCAGATTGGTCAGGACCGAGTGGAGGGGCAAGGCTACAGCATTATCAGTGGAATGGTTTCTTCTATAGGAAAATTGTCTCTGGTAAGTGCCACACCAGACGCTTGAAGCATTTCATAATGGTGGAGGTCGGTGCCATGGAGCGATAGTCAGTGAGGCCTGTTACTGTTGCCCTCTTTGGTACTGAGATGGTGATGGCGGCTATTTTGAAACCTGCGGGGACAATACACTGCTGGAGTGAGGTGTTGGAAGTTGTCTGTTTAAGAACTCCGTCAGTTGTCTGTGCAGCCCCTCAGCACCCAAACAGATCTGTCAAACGACTGGGATGTCTGAAAAATTGGTCCACCGAATTTTGGAGTTCCATTGTATTTTAATGTTATAGTATTATAATTTTCATTTACCTCTGTGGTGAGCAAACACAATTTCAGTATTAAAATTGGGTGTAAAAGCAGCTGCAATAGATTACACATTTATAGTGGGATTTAAATGGAAAAACATAGGTTTCAAATCCTCCTCATCTTTGCCTCTTGTATTGGAACAGCCAGTTGCACATTAACATGAAATTCTATTTATAAACAAGTCCTTAGTAAACATCGACACAATCAGAAAAGTAGCCTTTTTGTGTGTTCCCTTTGCTGAACTTATTCTTTTGAATATATCTTCTAACTTTGAGTCACAGACAAATGGATTCTTTATTTATGATGAATTGCAAATATTATCGATCAGGAGAATCATCTAAAGCTATTGGCATCGGGAGCTGAAAAGGTAGAGTTAAAATGAAATGGACATCTCTCCTGTTCTCTCATCGGGGTCCTTAATTTTCTCGTGTGGTGCCGTGATATTACGCAGCAGTCACTCTCAGAATTTGTGGAATGCAAACGGATCTGCCGTGCAGCTGTCTGGCTTCATCCTGTCCAAGGGTCACGACTGCATGGCACAGGACAAAATGCAGCAGCGAGACAATGGAATGAGGTGCTTGCGAATGGCATTAAAACAAAGAATATTAGTACTGAAATTTAAAACTACAGGACAGAAATGGTTTTGCAGTGCTCATGAATGAAACTAATGGAGTAAGCTTTCAAAGATTCACTTTGTATTGAATTGTGAGCATCCTTTTGCTTCTTTAATAATTCCTGTTTATTGTACTGAGAGCTTTTTCATGTGAAACACCATGATTTCTGTGTGCCGTTGCATTATTGCAGATGATCGTATAAATTGGCTGTAACGTTGATTCAGTGATTCGCTGATAAACATTCAGATCACATTTCTATGCTTTCGCACAATAGCCACATCTGCTCTTAGCTTTCTATCTTTGTCTGATCTCCAGTAATGAACAATGAAGGCTGACATTTCCTGCATCCATTTTTATCTACAGGAGTTAAACTGTGAATATTTATTTTGCACATGAACGCACATCTTTAGAAGATCACAGTTCACTGGTAAACCCAAGAGTGGTTTCATTCTGCTGAGTGCAGGAAACTAATGGTGATAAACCCAGGAGACAGTAAAGACCAGCAGGTCTAATCAACTCTTCATACCTGATTATGGGTTAACACTTGCAGTACCAAAGTAGCTAAAGGAATATCAGTCAGAGAGCACTAACTTGTTGATCCTCCTAGTGAGTTAATAACCAAGATTAGGAATAGGTGAGAGAGATTGACAGGAATAAAGGTTGGCTTCAGTGTCAGAAAGGACATTACAATCTGGAGGAGGAAGAGATTGTGTGGAAGTAGAAAAAAACTGTCAATCGGGAGCATGGAAATACTCTCTAAAGGGAGGAGGGAGTGATGTGGTGGGGCGGTGGGGGGAGGAGATGCTGAAAGAAGTAGAAGGCCTGTTTTGGGGATGGGCATCCATGAAATGGAGTGGATTAGAGAGACAATGGTTGGGTGGGCTGCAGGAAAGTGCCAGAAAACAATCTACAGAAGGCAGGGGGGGGTTAGCCTTCCAAGTGAAATAAAACATCGACCAGGTTGAAAAAGCACCTCTCACCTTTATCTCAGGCCAAAGCCTCCTGAAACTCATTGAAACTCCTCTGGATCCAGACCAAACAAAGAATTGCTTGAGGAACTCAGCAGGTCAGGCATCCTCTATGGGGTGAAATAATTAATCAACATTTGAGCCTGCACTCTTTATAAACTATAGAGCAAAGGGGGAAAGAACCTAGGAGAGGGTCTATGATATGCTAGGGAATAGGATTAAAGGTGTGCAGATGGAGAGGTGGGTCGAAGGAGAGATCACTGTGTGTGTGTGAAAAAACAAGATATAGAAGAAAAAAGAAAGTACAGGAGTAGCAAAACAGAGAGAGAAACCATGGGATCAGTGGGGGTGACCTAAATTTAGAAATGTAGTTGTTCATGTTGTAAATTTAATGCGGTCCAGAGGAAAATAGTCTTTTCCTCAGATTGATATTTAGCCTCATCCAATAGATGAGGCCAAAGACACTCATCTGTGTAGGAATGGTTGGGAGTTGAGATGGTTGGCTACAGGAAGCTCATGCTTAGCCGCACAGAGTGGAGGTATTTAGGGGAGTCGTCACCCAGTCTGTATTGTTCCAATGGGGACTAAATAAACAGCACTCCCACCTGCCACCAAAAGCTTTCCACTGCAATCTCATGGACACCCTCATAACCAGTTGTGAACAATTACTCCATTGACAACACACAAAGGAAGGCCTCTGTTTATGGGAAGCACTAGCCATGAAAGAGAAGTGAGACCTGCTTCCTCAACAAGATTTTTCCATTTCAGAATGATCTGGAAGGACAGGAGATGAACTTTCCACCTTGAACCCATGCTGCTCAAATAGACTAATTAACCTACAAACCCCAACACGATTTTGGAGAGTGGGAGGAAAACAGAGTACCCGGAGGAAACCCACACAGACACAGGGAGAATACACCAACTCCTTACAGTAGCAGATTGTTGGCGCTGTAATAACATTGCACTAACCACTACACAATCCATGCTGCCCTTCTAACAGGTGAAAAGGTGATTGCTTGTCCTCATATTTTGAATGTTTATCTCAAGATAACTAGCTCAAAATGGAACGCAAGGAAAAAATGTCCTATTTCTGCATCTTTATAATTTTTACCCCTTTGTATCATGGGGTGGGGGGGGGGGTCCATGAACTTTATTCTGGGATTTAGCCCTTTCCAAAGGAATCTGAATTAATTGTGGACCATGGTGAATTTACTGCTCTGATACCAGCAGCAAGTCAATTACCCATGGGACAGACATAGAATACGATCACTGCAAGTTCGATTGTTTTATCGACATGATTAAAACATAAATGGGTGTCAAACTAAGATGATCAAACAGGAATTATTGAAAATTAAATGTGTTATTTTTCTGAAATGCTTACAGTAGGTACATGATATTCATAATACCACGTCTAGATTGTAGACTTTCCTATAAACTTTAGGTTCAGAGAGTAGGATAAAATACTTTGTTTTAGTGAAGTTGTAAGAATTGTGTCCATTACAAAATAAAATGTCTGACTCAGCTTATTTGTATTTCATGATCATTGGATTGGTCGTTCGGTGAAGATAGAATGCTGGTAAGATTTCAGGGCAAGAATAATGCAAGGTAAAATGGTGGGATGGTTGCTCATCAGGTATTCCCATTTGGATCAGTTGGGATTGAAAGCCTTTTTTCTAATCTATGTTCACGAGAGCAGATTTGACTTGCTAGAGAACTAGCATTTGCTGAAGTGAGACTATATCATGGACTTCCTTTCAATTAACTCCAACCCGCATTTAATCATTGGGTGCCAGGTTACTTGTGCAACCAGTTAGAGCAGGGAGAGAAGAGCAATGGTAAACACACAAGATATTGGTAAAGATTTTGCAACTTAATGTGATTTTCTGATCTCCTGAACCTCTTGATATGTACTGGTGAGGAAAATGCTAATTGACTATTGTAGTTGGGAGGGGGGAGGGATGGGTGAGGATAGAGTAGAAGCATAGTGCCACATTTAGTAAAGCTGTTACCTCCATATCTCCAATGACCTGGGTCCAATTCTGGATCCCTCCCCCACATGTTGTCAGTGTCCAGATTTTCCCAGTGACCGCATGGGATTTCTCCGGCTGCTCCAGTTTCCTCTCATGTCCCCCAAAATGGTGGTAAGTTGCCACTGGTGTGTGGATGAGTGGCAGACTCTGAGGAGGAAGTTAATAAGAATGTGGGGAGAATAGACAGAGAATAAGAGTCATGTAAAAAAAAATGTCTGGGTGACGGTCAGCAGGGACCTGGTGGGCTGAAGACCCCATTTCCATGCTGTATCTATGGCTTAAGCCTGCTTTCTGAATCAAGAGTAGGAAAGAGTTTAGTGGCGTAACTTTGAGAGTAGACTTGTTACACTTTCATCGCACCGGATCTTGCCCCAGCATCTTGAGTGGCCTTACCTTGAACTCAAAAAGCAGGACCAAATTGACCAACAGCAGAAGGAATTAGAGCTTTCTGGTGGCAAGGGTACAAAAGAGAGGGCATGGAAACAGTGGGCAGCGGACCCACGAGGACTACGGGCAGACAGTGAACTTTATAGATGTGTTTGAACACTGGTGCCTTGGGAGCTCAAACTCATTTCAGATGATGCCAGACACTTGCTGGACCTCAAGGCCATGAACTGTCAGAGAGGTCCATAGTAGTAGTGATGTCTCCAAAGATGCCAGTCACCAGAGCTTGGCATGTGATTTGTGCGCCTTTCTTTCCCAAGGCTAGATACGCCCATAATTAATAGAGCTCCCACAGATTGAGGAGAGGTGTTATTCACTTTAATTTCAGTGTATGTAAGGCAAGCAGCTATGTTGTTTTATCACCTATTTTAAACTGTGTCACAGAGTCTGTTTTTGTTCTACTGATACCCATGGTTCTTTTGCGAACTTACCTGTACTCTGGTTCCCTATCAGTTGTTGGTGAAAGGGAGGTCATTATTTTAAGCAGGCTGCGATCTGGTAACTGACTGTCAGCAGATGTTTGAGTTGTTCCACTTGGGTCTTACTTCCAAGAAAGCTAATCTTGAATGTATGGGACTCAGTGAACCATGAAATCTCTACTGAAATGGCAGGAGAGAACTCAGAAAATATTTACTGACACATTTATGGTTGACTAGAGGTTTTACAATATGAGCTGAATTATGTTTGAATATGGTCATGAAGGAGCTGAAAAATGTTTAGGAGCGAATATCATGGGAGAAATAAATATTTGAAAGGGAGAGGTGAATAACATAGGGTATTAATCATTCCTATCATTTCCTTTCTGTTGAATCCCAAAGCTTTACTAAGGTATTGTCGCTTCATAACTCGTCTTTAACTCTTTATTTTCAAAAGAAATGTTCCCAAGTAAAGCTGTCCCAATAACAAAAGCTGCATGAGACAGCCCAAACTGTCAGGCTTACAGAACTTAATTATTTTTATCTCCTTCCATTAATAACTATTCATTAATGTATGCAACAGTAATAAAGCTGCTCCAGTTAGCTGGAAATGTACTAACCAGCAGAAACACGTTTTTCACTCGGTCTGCCCTGGTTTCCACTTTTAAACTTTTAATATCTTTGAAATTACTCTGACATTCAAAGATATCATATGACTTTGGCTCGGACCAGAAATGTTGGCAATCCCTCATCTCCCACTGATGCTGCTCGACCCACCTGAGTTCGTCCGGCAGATTGAATGTTGCTCCAGATCCCAACATCTGTGTCTTAGCGTGTCTCCATATTGTAATATTTGATCATTCTCCTGGTGGGCCCTGGATGTTTTTTTCTCAGTCTTTAAGGTGAAAAGTCTTCTTGAACCAATGCAACCAGAGAAATCTCCAACATCATCTAAAATTCATGGAAAAAATGCACATACAATTCGCATGCTTTAACTTGATTCAGTCAATTAAACCACCATTACACTGGTATAACTATTGAAAATGTAATGCTGCGATGCCAAAGTTTCAGCAGATATCATTCTCATAGTTTTGGATTCCTTAAAATAAGTTACCTAATTTCTCTCCACTGTACAATAATTCTCTCTTGATATTAAAGGTCCATGTGATGGGAAGAATAAGCTTGGAGGGTCCTGGACATGTCTTTATCTACAACGGGGAACACATTCGTACAAATACAAAGCAGTAACAGTAGTTAATCAATAATAATTGCAACTCCCGATTGTATTGCTCAGATTACCCCTTCTACAATAAGCAAGCACGGGATACTGATTAACACAGGAGCACTAATCTAGTTACAATTTGCAACAGGTGAAATGCAGTGGTTTCTCCCAGGTGTACACCACAATAGCACCTACCCTGTACCAGCATACACCTCACACCTGTTTCTCGAGCATCGTCTATGGCTTGCGACCTGGATTGGACCCCTCACAGCCGGTGGGCCAGAGTTGCACGTGGCTCGTAACCTGGAGTGGAGCTCATGGATCATCTCAAAGTCAAGGGAAAGAGGGATTTATTCCATGTGGTGATCAGCTAGGGGAGACGATCTATGAGAGCCAAATACATGGCAGCCTCACCCATGCATGGATCTAAGCTTGATCGGGAGGTGGGGTGACTTCCAACCTGTTTCCCGCCAGAGAGGTCAGGAGACCTTTCATTTAACAGTCCATAATCAGAACCTGGAAAATTGAGGCCATCTCCCATATTTCAGAAACTGACTGTCATGGAAGGAACATGTTGATGAAAATATCCACCATCGTCTTCAATCTGCGAATACAGTCTTTGGCGTTTGCAGCTCAGGACATCAGACCTCAAGTTCAAGTTTATTATTATCTGATTGTGCATGTACAAATACAACTTGACAATACAGCGCATCTCCGGACCATAGTTACAAACACACAGACATCTTACGTACAAATTACATGTCTCCATGGTAATCCAAAATATATATATATATATATATATATATATATATATATATGTATATATAATATAAATAATTTATGGGTTTGTAAAGTTGTTCAACAGTTTCACAGCCTGATGGAACCGGAGTGGTCTCTGAAACCAGGAGCACCACCATTTTTTGGGGCATGAATACTTCTACAGCCCTGATCCTTGCCCTTTCAAATGCTTTACAGACCTAGATTAATTGAAGCAGCTCTTCAAAGCACAGGAGAGGAACTAGCCACGCAACCTCCACAAAAAGCCTCCATATTCACAGGCCAGGAAGTGAATTGATATCAGCGTTCACGCTCCCCTCTTCAAAGTCAACCCATATAATTTTTCCCAGGGTAGTCAATTACAAAACAAGGGGCCATAGGTTTAAAGTGAGAAGGGAATGATTTAAAATGGACCTGAGGGGTCCTCCCTGCCCTATCGACCCGTGGCTGAGGGGGTCATGGAGGGAGAGGGGTGATTGAGTTGGGTCGTGGGCTGACAACATCACGTGACTTTATCGCCTCATTCCTAGCCAGTCGCTTGCAGTGGGAGAACATTCATGCTGGGTGGTGGAGCGCAGTGCTCCACTGCTGACCCTTCCCTTGAGAGGGATTGCCGTTGGTGCCTTGGAGCCGGCAGGGTGCATCCTTAGAGGTAAGTCTCCCGACGTAAAGGCAGAGAATCTCAACAACATACACTCAGGGGTGGCCGACATGGTCCGTCAGGGCATGGGCGGCCAGCGGGAGCCGTCAGGGCAGGGACGGCCAGTGGGGGCGGTCGGGGGTGGCCGGTGCAGGCTGTTACAGCCCTGCTGGCCGCTCCTGCACCTCACTGGGCCGCTTCAGGCTTCGAGGCCGCTCGTCAGAGCCAGCGGCTTAATACACTGCAAAGCAATGGCTGTCTTCCCTACCCATAATCCCCCACACAGCTGGAACCACTCTGGGAAATGCAGAGTGGTTCCAGCTACTTGGGGGATTATGGTAGGGAAGTCAGCCATTGCTCTGCCTTGCATTTATGACGGTCGGAGCTGCAACAGCATTCGCCCCGTCTACAGTGGCTCCAGACGACACACCGAGGTGTTGATCTGCATAAAAGCAGCTCTAAGGGCATCTCCATGAATAGCTAAGTTTAAAATTTTTATCCACCTCTGCAGGCATCCTTGAAACAGAGGCCCAGCATGAAAACACCATATGACCGCAGAGCCCACGTCACTGACAAAAGGCAAAGGAGGAAAAACCCAACACCCAACCCCAACCCACCAATTTTCCCCTGCAACCGCTGCAACCGTGTCTGCCTGTCCCGCATCGGACTTGTCAGCCACAAACGAGCCTGCAGCTGACGTGGACTTTTACCCCCTCCATAAATCTTCGTCCGCGAAGCCAAGCCAAAGAAAAGAAAGAAAGAAGAAAAAGATATAATAATAAAAAAGTTACATCACTATGTTTGGTTCTGGTACTTCAGAGATCTTCCCTTAACTCAACCGCCGCAATTAAAGAAAGAAATTATACCCAGATGGCAGAAATCAGGAAATCTGTGTGAAGGTTTGTATGTGAACATGGTCGCTGATTGCCTCCATATATCCTGCTTTCTACAGACTGGAAAGCAGTTGGATTCTCGAGACTGGCGGAGAAAGCTACTGATAAATTAGAACAATTGTCGGAGCTTGTTGATGAGGCTTTCAGCACCCACCGTGTCGACCTCTGACATCATCCATTGCCACTAAAGTTCGCAAGCAATATTAAGCTTTGTTTCTTATTTTTCTCTTCCCAAAACAAAACAAGTGCAAATCTTGATCAGCCATTCTCAACCTTTTTTTGTTTTGACCATGGTCCCCTGAGGACATTTCTGTGGAGTAGTCAAGTTTAATTGGTTTCTTCCATATTACTCTCCTTCCGACCACATAAAAAAAATTATGATTTCTATCTGTTGTGCCACACGCCCCTCTCCCCCACTTAAATGTGCTGCCACCCTAGTTGAGAATGGCTGATCTAAGTCACCTCATTGCAGTATTTAGGGGCTAAGGATGACTTTCAGCATGTATGGTACCTTTACCATAGGTGGGCTGGTCCTGCTCGATGGGATGGTCTGTTGGGTAGTTTGTGAGCTGGAATATTTATTTAGGCTTGGTTTCGACAGAGAATCTCCTGAATGCTCTTCAATTAGTGTGGGGTCGTGGGGCAGGGATTTCCACGAGGCTCAGCTACACATTTTTGAGGAGGATTTGTCAACATGGCTGTATCATTTCCTACGCCAACATGGTAACCTCTTGTTATGGAGGAGCTCATGGCAAGTGACATTTTTCACAAATGCTCTGGATTGATGGGGTTGATTAGTGGTATGTTTATTGAGGACCATTCACCCTGACATTACATTCAATCATTAAGCTGAGGTGTACCTGTCTTCATCTGGCATGGGCCATATTTTTTCCATATTTCCTTCTGACATGGTCCAAGACCATTTCAGCCCACCGAGTGCGAATTTGCACAGCAAAGCCATTCCCCCATTATTTCTCCCTGTATCCTGTTGTCCCCAGTTTTCTATCAACTCCCCAAGATTCCACCACTTACCTGCATGACCTGCACATCTTGCTGATGTGAGGGGAACCATGGAAATACAGACAGCACCAGAGGTCAAGATTAAGCCCAGGAGGGTTCTACACGCTCTGCCATAATGCTACCCACACTTTACTTCCACAGGAGTTTGAGGAAGTTTGGTGTGACATCAGAAACCCTAGTAAATTTCCATAGCTTTTTGATGGAAAGTGCGCTCGCTGGCTGAAAAATGGTCTGCCCCAGGAAGACCAATATCTCTGAGCATAAAACCCACCAAAAGATAATGGGCACATCCCAGGACATCACAGGCAAAACCTTTTGAGAACATCTACAGGGAACACCGTCATCTGAGAGCAGTCATCAAGGATCCACGCCACTCAGCCCATGCTCTGTTCTCATTGCTACCATCAGGAAAGAGGTACCCTGTATATGTGCTACAAAACTCGCAGCACCAAGTTCAGTATCAGCTGCTCCCCCTCCACCATCAGACTCCTCAATAATAAATTCAATCAGAGGCTCATTTATAAGGACTCTCACTTTTTGCAGTTTCTTGATTTTTTTTCCTCTCTCTGTATTTCACAGTCAGTTTGTTTACTTTTCTTGAAGTAAAACACAAAAGTCTGCAGACACCATGGTTGAAGTAAAAACCCAGTGCTGGAGAGACTCAGTGGGATGAACAGTGCAATTCAAAGAAAAAAGATAAAGCAGCTTTTGGGGCTTTGAGATCTTCATCAAGGTAGGTTTACATTTCTTTATTTGTTTTGCTGCCTTACCCACAGGAGAAAAGAATCTCAGGGTTATATCTGATGTCCTGTATGTACTGTGATAATAAATCTGAAATGATAGTATATCAGTCTTAAAATATTCAAGGCACAAAGTCTCAATAGCCTTTTGCCACCTGAACTTCAGCTCTCAGGCATTTTATTAAAAAAATACATAAAATAAACAAGTCAATCAAGTGATGAGAAAAGATAGCAGGTTCAACAAATATTAGCCCATTAAGAGACAGGCAGTGGTTCTCAACTTTGTCTTTCCACTCAGGTACCACTTTAAGTATTTCCTATGCCAGGTGCTCTGTGATTAGTGAGGGATTGCTTAAGGTGCGATGTGGGTGGAAAGAAAATGTTGGAAAACCACTGTTATAATCATACCTCATTGACTCGTTATGTGCACGGTTTCACAACTCCAAAGGAAATGAGCCAATGCTAATTTTTCTCAAGCAAAATATTTCAGTAACATTTGGGTCTAGAGCAGTGGTTCTCAACCTTCCCTTCCCACTCACATCCCACCTTAAGCAATCCCTTACTAATCACAGAGCACTGATGGCATAAGGATTACTTAAAGTGGGATGTGAGTGGAAAGAAAAAGGTTGAGAACCACTGGAGTAGGGTAAGGAGGGATGAAAAGATGAACAATAGAAAATGTATGTGATTTCATGGTAAGTATGAATAATCTATTAGTAATGAAGAGTAGTTGATATTTAGCAGAAAGAGCCCATTTATGTGCCGTAAACTTCATGACTCAAAATCAAAGGGGATGATCATGAAACAAGTTTAAAAAGAAAAGGTAGGGAGTTTAAAATAGGAACAGATGAATCATTACCAGTGTTTGCTGCGAGAGAAAATTAGAATGATAATCCTGCTCCAAAATTGACATGAAGTCCAGAAAAGTTGTTGAACAACTAGTCAACAGATGAGACAATGTTCCCTGAGCTTTCCCTGTGTTTCATTGGAAATACATAGGAGTTCAAGGATAGAGAAATCTGAATGGGAATTGAGCAGAGAATTCTCATGACATTGTGGCTGTGAGTGAAACTTGGTTGGAAGAGGGGAAGAACTGGACACTCAATGTTCTGGGCTTCCATTGCTTAGACGTGATAGAACGAGGAGTAGGGGGGAATGAAAGAGTGAGGAGTGGCATTGCTCATATCACAGCTCTGCTCAGTCAGGACAGACAAGAGGGTTCATCTTCTGAGGCTATATGGGTGGAGCTGAGGAAAGGGAAATGTATGACCACATTCATAAGGTTATATTATAGACTGCCCAATGGTCAATGAGAATTGGAGGAGCAAATCTGTAGAGAGATAGCAGACCACTGCAGGATAGTAGGGAATTTTAATTTTCCACATATTAACCAGGCCTCCCATACTGTAAAAGGGCTGGGTGGCTTGGAGTTTGTCAAATGTGTTCAGGAAAGTTTTCTGAATCAATATATAGAGATACCATGAGAGAGAGTGCAAAACTGGATCTTATATTAGGGAACAAGACAGGACAGATGACAGAGGTATGTGTAGGGGAACAATTTGGATTCAGTGATCATAAAACAATTAGATTCAAGTTAAATATAGAGAAGGGTAGGCCTGGGTCTCAGGTTGAGATTCTAAATCAGAGACAGGCTAATTTTGAGGAAATGAGAAAGCATCTAGAATATGTTGTTTTCAGGCAAGGTGAAATTTTGAGAGTACAGAGTTTGTATGTTCTTGTCAGGATTAAAAGCACGGTTAGCAAGTACAGGGAACCTTGATTTTCATGGGATATTGGTAATCAAGAGAGAGGGGCACAGAAGCAATAGGTAGCATAAAACAAATGAGCTACTTGAGGTGTATAAAAATACAAGAAAAACTTCAAGAAAGAAGTCAGGAGGCTAAAAAAGGTTAAACAGGGAAAGATTAGATGGGTTAGGAATTTATTCCCTAGAGCGTAAAAGAAATATGGGAGATTTGATAGAAGTATTTAAATTATGAGGGGGGGGAACAGAGTAAATGTAGATGGGCTTTTCCTCTCATGAAAGGTGATAGGCATGGGTTAAGAGTTAAAGCGAAAGGAACATGAGGGTGAACTTCTTCACAGAGAGTGGTGGGAGTGTGGAACGAGCTGCCAGCTGAGGTGGTGAATGCGGGCTCAATTTTAACATTTAAAAAGAATTTGGACAGGTACATGGATGGGAGAGGTATGGAGGGCTATGGACTGGGTGCAGGTTGGTGGGACTAGGCAAAAGAAATGGTTCAGCACAGACTAGAAGGGCCGAAGGGACCTGTTTCTGTACTGTAGTATAATATGATTTTAAGGCCCAAGATGCTTAGGGTCTTGCTTGTAGACTCAACAGATTGAGTGCCCAATATTTGTTTGGTCTCTCTTGTGTAAGGGAGACGGCACCTTGAGCTATGAATAAGATGAATTGAAAGAAGTACAATTCAATCACTGTTTCACTTGAAAGGAGCTTGTGAAGTTCTAGAAATCCTAAGCAATGGGTAAACTTTGACAAAAATTAATCTTTTCATCAGTTGCACAGCACCATGAAGTTTTAAACCTTTTGGTGTGATATATAAAATATTTGTTCCTGATCAGCTTTGTGTGCATTGAATTGATCAAAGTTTATTTGATTTGTGATGGATTAACAATAATAGATAATCTCAGAACAATATTATGCAGTGGTCAGTTAATCCACAACTGAAGGTGACATTTTAAATATCATTAGCTAAGATAAGGACCCTTGTCACACAAGCCGTCACAAACCATGGTATAAAATTTGCAACCTCCGAGGAGATTCAGTTTATTTATTTTTTGGCATTGTTTCTCCCCTATAGTCAGAAAAATATTTAATTATGTTATTATTCCCCTTTTTGGAGAAATTGGGAAGGGCTACAGTGAACAATGCATGGTTCACAGTGCAGGATCGGCCCATGCTGGGTTGAAGGGGTAATGTCAGATGCTCTGACCTTGAGTTGTCACATCATTGGTAATGATGTGTGTTCCCCAATTTATAGAAATGTCCATCAATGGTTAACTATTGCTAGAAATAAACAAAACTCATCTTGCACCTCTTTGTGACAGTAAATCATTCTTGTCTGAAGAATATTTCAATTAAACATGGCAGATCACAGCAGAAAGTAAGTTCATTGAGAGAATAGCAGATAAGATAGAAAGTAGTGTCCTTCTGCACAGCACATGAAGGCCTGCAGCCAAGTCTCACTCATAGCAGACACTAGAGAAAGAATACTCCATTTGATAAAAGAAAGAATTTGGTGTGACCACAGGAAGAAATTTGATGACCAAGGATAATAACTTCGCCTCTCTTCTACACAAATGTCCGCCCAGCTTTAATGATATCCTCTGCTAAATGAAATATATAGCTATCACCCACCTCACCACACTCACGTTCCTCTCCACATCCTTACAAGGTTAATGTTTGCTCTGACACTCACAGCAACATATAATTCCAGCTATTCACCTGGTTAGAACATAAAACACTCCAGCACTGTACAGCCCCTTCAGCCCTCGATGTTGTGCCGACCCATAAATTAAAAAAAGTACTGAGCCCTCCATACCCCACAACCCTCTATTTTCCTTCATCCATGTGCCTGTCTAAAAGTCTCTTAAATGCCCCTAATGTTTCAGTCTCCACCATCATCCCAGGCAAGGCGCTCCAGGGACCCACAAGGTCTCAAGACAAGAATGATTTCCAGGCAGTAGGCAAAATAGCTAAATTTATCATGTAACACCCACTCAATGTTCCCTCAGTCTGTGCTAGGAAAAGGTGGGAAACAACTGTTGGCAGCTGAAGTTGAGAGAGGGACTCAACCATGCATTAATTGGCTTTGTTACCTGTGCAAAGTTGACTGTATGAGGAACATTATAAGGGATAGGAATTTTGAACCTTTCCCTCTTTGCAGCTTAAGTTCAAGATCAGAAAGTTTGAGGGAATTTGAAGAGCACCCAGAGGGTGGTTAAAATTTGGAAAGGACTGTCCAAGTTGGTGGTGGAGGTCGGTGCTCTCATAGCATATGTTCTGATGCATACTTCAGAATTCATGAGAGAGAGTGCTCTGGGCCAAGCACTGAAAAGTGGAATTAATGTAGCCAGGTAGCTGATAGCTGGCATGGACATGATGGCCTGCTTCCAGGCAGATGATTCTTTGACTCAGAGCTCTTTGGTATGGGATCATATTTACGGATAATACCAGGAAACCACAATCTTGCTCAAGTCATTTTTTTCCAACTATTCCAATCACCTTCTCATCTTTGGGACTCCTTTGATTGATACAATTCAGATATGTTCTGTATTCACATCTAGTCTCCTGTCATCACTCCACCCCAACCCCCCTCACCTTCGTACATTTCTCCGTTCACATGAGCATAAGTGACCAGGTGCAGAGAGTCAAGCATGCATGTGGCCAAGAGGAAGATTCTATCTCATCATTCCTCTGCAACTACTCCCCGTGCCAACTCTCGTGCCTGAGCTAATACTGGGCAGAATGCAGGCATTAATTTAGAGGTGGGGACTACTTGTTGGGAATTACCACACATTCAGGGCAGGGGTAAAAAGTAATGGGTTACCTCTGAAAGCATACTGATTGGGAGATACTATCAAATTCTCGCTGTGTTGATTGGTCTGGAAGGAAGCAGGAGTTGCATTGTGAAGTGAAGCAAGAAAAGTCTGCAGATGCTGGGTAAAGTTCAATACACGCATGCTGGAGAATCTGAGCAGGCCACACAGCATCCTTAGGAAGTACTGGGGCCTGGATCCTTCATCAGGAACAAGGATTCTTCACCCTCCCACTGAGGAAACCTTCTCTCACCTTACGTTTTCTTCCTCTAGGACACCTCATTCTTGCCTTCTGCCCACTCTGGATCTTCTCATTTCCAACTGCCGCAGAAACATCAATCATCTCGAATTTACCACTCCTCTCACCTACTCCAATTTTTCCCCCCTCGGAACACACTAGCCTCCATTCTCTCTCTACCAATCTCAACCTCAACCCCCCCATTCCTGACTAAGGGGCTAGGCCCGAAATGTGGGTCACTCTTTATGGATTTTTATGGATGCTGCATGGCCTGCTGAGTTTCTCCAGCACAGCTGTGTGTTGCGGTTTCACTGTGAAGGAGTAATTGGAAATCTATTGGTAATCTGAGACAGACCTGCAGGCCACATCTGGAACACTTGGGATCAAGCATAGATGAGTTGGCTGACTCCACCTTGACACTTTCAGACCCAACCACTCTGCAGGAGCCACTATGTCTGGGTGCTGCAGTGGAAACACTAACTGCCACCCTGATTACCATGAACACTCGCGTTGAATGAGGCTTTGAGCATGTCATATAATTTTTCTTCACATCACTTGATGTTCTTTCACCATTCCTGCAAGTATCTGGCATCAAGACGTGCCATTCATTGCAAGAGGGCTGGGCCTCCTGAACCATGCGCTTCATGGGTCATCATTCAAAACCATCCGCGGTCTCCTTCACAAAGGCATCCACCAGCAGAACTACAGTCAATAGAGTAGATCAAAAACAGATGAACCAGGGCAGATAAAAATACTTGGAAACTGGGCAGAATGGGGCAAAAATGACCATGATGAGCAATATTTCTACATCTCTTGAAAATAGGAAGTGTGGCGTGATTCTGTTTCTAGTACTGATGTTATATAGTGGGTAGCTGGAGTCTACGGTGGATGTGATGTTTTCATGGATTATATTTATTGAAAGCACAGGTGAAGAAGGAAGTTCCTGCCTGTCCTGCCTGAAATGGTACGACCTTGTAAAACAGATGGCCACCTAACTGGTCAGACTGGAAAAAAGGCTGAAGGTCACTGCCCATGTGTCATTGAATACCCACAGCTGAGAGCACCTTACAATTGGGTACCTGGAGTCACGTGAACCAGTACCTGGGTCAGCCCCCAGGTGCCGGATATAAAACCTGACTGTGTGCTCAGCCATTCTCTTGGTCCTTTTTTCCCTCTTGCTGAGGTAACTACCTGAGCCACTCCAGACCGGGGATCGCAAACAGTGCTGGAGAACTAACCCAGTGTGAGGTGAGCAGATGGGAAGGAGCTCTCTTTGGCATGTATCTCCAGGGGAACCATCGTGGAGCATCTGATCTAATTTGTAAATCTCTTCTGTAAGTTGAGTGCTGTGCTTGCTAGTCAGGGACAGGGTGGTAGGAAATGTTTGTTTTAACCCTCTGTAGGTGTGGTTGTTTGAAGTTAAGTTAACTGGTATGATAGCGACATTGGTTTGCATGTGGGAGAACTCATCTCCTGTTGTGAAATGTTCCCTCTTTTAAGTAAAGGTCACAGATCAATGCCACCCCATGTCCAGGGTTGTCACTCTTTTAACCAGTTGAACTTGTTCCCGACCACAGTTTTCCTGTCTACCTTGTCCTCCCCTCTTCCTTTCTCTTCCCTTCCTTCTGTTTTCATTTTTCCCTTCCTCTTTCTTCTTCCTCCTCCTTCTCTACACACATCACACCCCCCCCCCCCCCCCCATTCCAACTCTCCTCTCATCGACGAAATTCCAACTCGATCCCCAGCAAGTAACTAGTGAACATTTTAGATCACCCATACAGGATGAGACAGGAAGGTCTTCTTTACCTGGTTGGGTTCACATGTGTGCTTAACATTGGCCTAACCAATAAAACCTCATTTGGTAGCACTGATATCACCTCAATTTTGCATAAAGAATAGCCCAACAAATGTGTAAACTTCCTGCATGCAGCTACACCAATTCAGAGACATTGCAAGGGAGAGCAGGACTGTGTATTTGTGATTCACACGTCAATTTGGAAGTCTTGTGATCCCCAGAACTCAGTGAAAAATGTTGCTGGAGAACATAATTTCTCAACCAAGCTATCTTTTGTGTTTCATGGCTTGTTGCTGACAAGACCTATTGATTAATTCACATCATGTAACTGATGGGGCTTATTAATTAATTCAGTGGTAATTGACAAAACTCATTGCTTTCGTTTCAAGACGTGATAAATGACTATAATTGACTTGGTTTGCCATGGAATACTACTCGTCTTTGTTTACGCTATTATAGCTTGAGCTCCTGATTTAATGTAACTGAAAAATTCCCAGAACCTCTGAGCCATTTTCTCCAAAACCAATCGTTCAATTGTTTATTCACATTGTTTAGATACAAACCAATAGGTTCGAGCAGAAAATTAAATGCTAATTACCTGTCTAGTTAGCAAAGCAGGCTGCCATAAAAGAATGCTCCAATCATATGAATAATTTCTTACATGAATAAAATTGTTTTCAGTTTTTAGATTGAAGATAGAAATAAACATTGCAGCACTGTAAACCCAAGCTGATTTCCAATCTAAAACACATAATGCACTATCAAGGAGAACAATATCTTTTAAATATATTCAGGAGATAGGAAGGGTATGTAATTGATCTCGTCTGATCCTTCTGGTTTTTGAATATTTAGCATCCTGTATTATTTGTGAATCTGTTTTGCAACTGATATCAACGATGGTTGAGAAACAATTCTCTTGCCCTTCCATCCATGCATGCCTCATTCAGAACCAGTCGTAGAATCTCCTGGTAAAATCACTCAAACTGATAAAAAGCCACATCATTTAAAAATGAGAAATTGCTCAACTCTTTTTTTGACCATTTCTCCCTCTTTATTGTGGTTCCTTGGATGAGGACATTTTACTGGTCCTTTGTTTTTGGAATGAACACTGCCTGAGATTTAACCATCTCTGGGCTAAAAATCAAGATTTACTATTTCTGATTGTGATGTGTCTTTTATTGTCATCAAGAAACTTGGATTCTTTTTTAACAACTATACTTATTATTAGCTATAGGTCCAACATTATGCGAAAGCATCCATCTTGAATCCAGCCAAAGCTGCCAATAAACTAGTCTCGACTCACTCCAGTGGTCAGGAAGATCACTAGCACTTTACAACCACACTCCCTTTCCTTGAGATGTTTAATCGAACAACATGAGACACTAATACAATATTCATTTCAATTTCAAGTTGAACACAAACCATAACATCAGCAGTACATTCCTTTTAAGTGCGCAGTTATTTTTCTTTTAGAGATTCAGTCAGTAAGGTGCTTTGATAACACGTGGATCTTCTTAACACAGGTGCTTGTGTCAGCTCTGCTGGTCTACTACTCTCTAGCACTGGTGGTGTTTCCTCTTTCTTGTATGCAAACTGGATCTTCTGCATTTATCCGTTCCTGCAGTGCCCCTTGTGTTTTTGGCAGGCTCTTTTGATTTCTCCTCTGTATTTGACCATCTCTGTTCTGACAGTGTAGGATCTTGGATTTGCTAACTCCAGAACAGTAGCCTTTTTGTCCCCATTGTTGGAATCTCTGAGTCCCACTATGTCATGTTGTGCCAGTGGCCCTAGGCTTCTTGCTGACTTGTCATAACTTGCTTTTTGTCTCCATTGCAGACACTTTTGTTTCCATTCAACATTTCTATTCTGTTTGGGTCTGCAAAGTAAGGAAGTGTGTGTAGTCTACATCCCATGAGAAGCTCAGCAGGTGACATGCCATGTTCAAGTGGCAAAGCTCTGTAACTCAATAGAGGCAGTATTGGATCTGAGCAACTGTTTAATTATGTGAACTCCTTTCTCTAATTTAGCAATTGACTGTGGATGCAGAGAACTTGAAGTCGCATGTTCAAAATCATACTCTCCTGCAGGAATGTTAAAAGCAGACATGAGGTTGCTTTGACAGACAATATGAAGGATAATCCTAAAGGTTTGTACAGGCATATTAAGGCTAAAAAGATAGAAAGGGACAAAATGGTCCCCTTGAAGATCAGAGTGGTCAGCTTTGTATGGAGCCAAAAGAAATAGGGGAATACTTAATTTATTTTTCATCAGTATTCACTCAGGAAATTGGCACAGATTTGTGGGAAGTAAGTAAGCTATACAGATTAAAGAAAAGGAGGTGCTTGCTGTTTTAAAGCAAATAAGGGTGGATAAATCTCCAGAGTCTGACAAGATATTCCCTCAGGCCTTGAGGGAGGCTAGTGTAGAAATTACAGGGGGTCTGGCAGAATATTTAAAATGTTTTTAGCCACAGGTCTAGTGCCAGAGGATTGGAGGGTAGCTCACGTCATTGCTTTGTTTTAAAAAAGGCTCCAAAAGTAACCCTGGAAATTATAGGCCAGTGAGCCTGGCATCAGTAGTAGGTAAATTATTAGAAGGACTTCTAAAAGATTAGATATACAATTATTTGGATAGCCAAAAATTGATTAGGGATAGTCAACATGGCTTTGTGTGTGGTAGGTCATGTTTAACCAATCTTATAGAGTCTTTCGTGGAAATTACCAGGAAAGTTGACGAAGGAAAAGCTGTGGGATATTGTTCTTCAAGGACTTCAGTAAGGCCTTTGATAAGGTCCCACATGGTAGGTTAGTCAGGAAGTTTCAGACACTAGGCATTCATGCTGAAATAGTGAACTGAATTCAACAATAGCTGGACAGGAGAGGCTAAAGAGTAGTGGTGCATTTTGCTTCTCAGGCTTGAGGCCTGTGATTTGTGGTGTTCCTCAGAGATTAGTGCTGGGAACATTGTTGTTTGTCATCTATATCAATGATCTGGATAATAATGTGGTAAACGGGATCAGCAAATCTGCAGATGACACTAAAATTGGAGATGTTGTGGACAGCAAATAAGGTTTTCAAAGATTGCAGAGGGATCTGGACCAGCTGGTAAAATAGGCAGAAAAATGGCAGATGGAATTTAATGCAGACAAATGTGAAGTGTTGCATTTTGAAAGGACATACATGGTAAATGGTAGGGCACTGAGGAGTGTGGTAGAAAGTGGCATCATAGGTGGGTAGAATTGTAAAGAGAACTTTTGGCATATTGGCCTTCATAAATCATTGAATTATAAATAAAGAGGAGTTGGGATGTTATGGTAAAGTTGTATAAGACATTGGTGAGGAGAAATTTGGAGATTGGGTGCATTTTCTGTCACCTAACCACAGAAAAGATATCAATAAAATAGAAAGAGTGCAGAGAAGATTTTCTAGGATGTGGCCTGGACTTCAGGAACTGAGTAACAGGGAAAGGTTAAACAGGTTAGGACTTTAATCCCTGGAGCGCAGAAGAATGAGGGGAGATTTGACAGGTACATGAATGGGAGAGGTATAGAGAGCTATGGACTGGGTACAGGTCAGTGGGACAAGCAAAAAAATAAATGCTTCGGCACAGACCAGAAGGGCTGAAGGGGCCTGTTGTTGTGCTGTGTATTGATCTATGGTTCTATGGAGGGCAGTCTGTCATTTCATATGGTATTTCTGGATTTATTGAAAGTTAAATGCAGAACATTTAAATGCTACTTTGTTGACCTAAATCTAAATTTAGGGAAACCGCAAACTATTTTCTTGCTGCCATGAACTTGAATTTTTCATAAATCTCTCCGTTATAAACCTGAACTACTCAATAGTAGTAGAAAAAAGTTAGGCAACAAAGTGAAGAATAAATTTTAGAGAGGACATATGGAGTCTTTAAAGAGATAAGAGGTTCAATGCATGGTTGAAGATCTGGCAAATGTATGATTTAGGAAAATGTAAAATTGTGCATTACAACAGAAAAATAAAAGGAAGCCATATTTTGTAAATTATAAGTGATTAGAGTGATCCAATGCACAGGGAGAATTGAATGTCCATATACTGCATACAATTTAGAGAATGCCAGTATGCAAAGCCAGCAAGTAATTAGCAAAGCTAACAGAAGGTTACTGCAAGAAGATAAAGTCCCTGTGTGTTTGTAACTGTATAGTACTTAACTCTGAGGTACAGGCATCGGGAGTGTCTGCTGAAGTCCCTGTCTGTGAGTGTGTGTATACACATACCAAGCCATGTAAAAGATAGGTAGAGACCAAATTGGGTCTGATGTGAATGGCTATAATTGTTTTGTGGTAGAGTAATTAAATATTATTTGACATTCTCCCCTGTTTGTCTCTTCGATAAAGTTACCAGTGGTTGTAACACTTGTGTACAGACTCGTCACTCTGTGAACCCACTAAACTTGATCATCTTCCCAACAAAACAAAATGCTTCCTCTTTTTTTGTGTGCCCTAATTACTCTTGTTGCACCCCTGATGTGTCATGAGTATAAGCCAATGTCTCAATATCCCAGGCTCAGTGCAGTGGTCAACACAGTGAATCACAGAGTTGCTTGCCACTCTAGCAAGGTGGAGTGTAAGAAAGGGTGGGCTGAGGGTGAGGGCTGTAAAGTTTAGAGTGCAGGGTGCGGAAGGACTAGTGAGAGATGTCAATGTGATTTGTGACTTAATGTGGAATTTGGGGAACTTTGGAATTTAAACACGGGAAGGTCTGAACAAAGACCGACAGGGCAACGAAAAGAATGCAAGAGACTCTTTAACCGTGTTGGAATCAAAGTTGTGACTGAACTGATGAAGCCACAGAAGATCGAGGAATACTTTTTGTCAATATTTTCAATAAGATTCTTTTCTGCTTTCATAACAAAGCTATTTTTGAATTATCCACTTGAAAAATATCAATACTTGCATATAACACCTTAAGTGATAAACATTGAACCTAAACAATCTCTATTGATTGTGGTATTTCCTCAGAGTTGGTAAATGCTGCATTGGAACATTGTGTATTTTTCAAAGACTGCGTTTATCCTTCCCTGTGCCAATTACGGGTCAACAGTGAATGAATAAAATGAATTATTGAACCTCTGTAACACCATACATTTTAATCAGTGTTGATACAATGTCAAGGTACTAAGCACAGGATGATTAAGATTAGGAGAATTCAATAGGGGCGCATTACCTTCTGGCTCACTGTGTCAATAGAAGCAGTTTATTAAAAGAAGAATAAATCAATGTGTGGGTGATAGTTTATGATAGGTTGAAAGCATCTCTTGCCAGTCACTGACAGATCAACAATTGTTTAATCAAATTTTATTCAGTTTGAATTATCTATTTAGATGCTCATTTTCTGTCTGTGTGCATTATGTTAAGTATATTTTTAAACTCTCATTAAAGTAATATAAGTACTGTAACTAAATTAAAACATTCTACCTACAATGTGTAGAATCTCATCACAATGTCTGTGCTCAGACAAATTGTTTTTGGAATGCAGCAATTTATACAATGTGCTTAATATGCATCAGTGGCTGTGATGTTACACAAAGGGTTGGAAGACTCTTCATTTGCATGGGGTGCGACGGAGCTTTGCTATCCCTTTAGACCAGTGGTTCTCAATCTTTTTCTTTCTACTCACGTCCCACTTTAACTAATCCCTATGCCATTGGTGCTCTGTGATTAGCAAGGGATTGCTTAAGGTGGTGTGTGAGTGGGAAGGGAAGGCCGAGAATCACTGCTTTAGACCCAATTGTTACTGAAATATTTTGCTTGAGAAAAATTGTCATTGGCCCATTTTCTTTGGAGTGCACATGATGAGTCAATTAGGTACGATTAAAACAGTGGTTATCAAACGTTTTCTTTCCACCCACATCCCACCTTAAGCCCTTACTAATCACAGAGCATTGATGACATAGGGAATAGTTAAAGTGGGCTGTGACTGGAAAGAAAAAAGTTGAAAACCACTGCTTTAGAATTTCATGAAATAGTAACTACTACACCAACTTCGGTCCGAACCAGTCTCATCCAACTGTTCTTGCCTGGTTGTGACATCCAAGTCATCAAAGTGTGCTCACCAATGATGGTGCATGTTATGTGATGCATATGGGTAGGTCACGTCTCCAGAATGGAGGACCATCGCCTTCCCAAGATCATGTTATATGGCGAGCTCTCCACTGGCCAAGTTAACAATTCTCTGGAGTTTTTTTTTTCTATTTTCAAATCTCTGAAGTTTGAGTTACTGAAATTAGTCCTTTCTCAAAGAATAATGCAGTAGAAATGGCTAACAAAAATATAGAATTGTTATTGACTAACACATTGACCACCGCCAGTGGGCTGATATCGCCTCAAACCGTGTATCTTGGCGCCTCATAGTTCGGCGGGCAGCAACCTCCTTTGAAGAAGATGTCATCTGGAGTCTTGCTCTTTTATTGAAGTTTAACTCTGATTTGCCAGGGTTTCCAAAAGTGCACCATTGGTCACAATCTGAAAATCAACCACCAGCTCAATTTTGAATGCAATCTTCCAGCTGAATCTAAATCTCATAGATGCTAACGTTTTGGACCAGCCCTACTTTCTCAATGGCCTGGCAAAAGTCCACTGCCCTGTTCTCATCAACCTTTTTGTTTACCTCTTCCATAAACTCAAATTCGTGAGAGATAATTTTCCATGCACAACGCCATACTGACCATCTCCAATCAGTGATTCTCTTTCAAAAAGCAGGGAGATCATTTCTCTCAATATTCACTCCATTAATTTTCCCACCACCAATGTTAGGCTCACCGACCTAATGAATGCTGACTTGTCCTTGCACCTTTTAAATAAAAGTTAAATATTAGCCATTTTTCTGGTTCTTCACCCATAGCTAAATATGATACCTTGCTAGGGATTGAGAATTCCTTCTCAAGCTCCCCTCAATGTCTTGGGATATGTTCACATCAGGCTCTGGGATTTCATAGAACATCGATGTCATGCCGACCTATATATCCTGTCCTAAAGAAAAAAAGCACTAAACCCTCCATACCCTATAATCCTCTATTTTCCTTTCATCCATGTGTCTAAGAGTCTCTTAAAGGCCCCCAATGTTTCAGCCTTCACCACCACTGCCTGCCAAGGCATTCCCACAACTCTCTGTGTATATTAAAAAAAAAAGGTACCTCTGATGTCTCCCCTAAACTTCCCTCCCTTAACTGTGTACACATATCTTCTGGTATTTGCTGATCCTGCCCTGGGAAACAGGTGCTGACTGTCCACCCTATCTATGCCTCTCATAATCTTGTAGACTTCCATCAAGTCTTCTACGCTCCAAAGTGAAAAGTCCCAGCTCTGCTAACCTTGCTTCAAAAGACTTGTTTTCCATTCCAGACAACATCCTGATAAATTTCCTCTGCACCCTCTCCAGAGCTTTCACATCCTTCCTATAATGAGGTGACCAGAACTGAACATAATATTCTAAGTGTGGTCTCACCAAAAATTTGTAGAGTATTAACGTTACCCCTCTACTCCAGAATTTAATCCCCCTATTAATGAATCCCAGCATCGCATAGGCCTTTTAACTATCCTATCAACCTGTGTGGCGACCTTGAAAGATGTATGGATTTGGACCCCCAAGGTCCCTGTTCATCCACACTCTTAAGTAACCATCCATTAACCCCGTACTCAGCCTTCTGGTTTGTCTTTCCAAAATGCATCACCTCACACTTATCTGGATTGAAATTCACCTGCCACTTTTCTGCCCAACTCTTTATCCTGTCTCTATCCTCTAGTAACCTTTGACAACCTTCAGCTCCATCCTCAACTCCTCCAATCTTCGTATCACTTGCAAACTTACTGACCCATCCTTCCACTTCTTTATCCAGGTCATCTATATAAAAAAAAGTTACAAGGAGCAGGGGTCCCAGAACAGATCCCTGCAGCACTCCATTAGTCACCGACATAATCATTGCTAACTTAATAATGACTTTCTGACTACCATCACCTCCTCTTTAGTAATGTGGATATGTTTCTCTTCCCTAAATTCACAGCTCCCAGTGCAATTCAGAGTAAAGTGTTTTTAACAGGACAGTTCAATGTCTGAATCAGGGATTTTTCAGTGTAACGTTCTCACTAATTCTACATCGTAATTTCTTTCCCTTCCTTTGAAATCATCATCCTAAAATGCTTACACTCTGCAGATGCTTCATGACCTGTTGAGCATTTGCAGGACTTTCTGTCTTTTCAGAGGTTCACTCTCCATAATAATCTGTTTTTGAATCACAGTCACCTTCAAACTGCACTTGTCAAATTGCTCCAGGAATAGTGCAGCTCTCGTTTTCCCCGTGTCACCTTTTAATTATAATTTGAGAAGAGGCACGGTTAATGTTGGTGTCAGGAGAAGTAGGTTATGAATGTTTCCTTCATTTGGAAGGAAGGGAAAGTACAATGTGCTGACCTGTGGAAACGTGCTGTGCTAGACTTTCTCCGTGTCACCTTTACAGCCGCCTTTATCCAAGGCAAAAGTTTGAAAGTGGAAGAGGAAAATCTTTTATTTTTAATTTTATTTATTAATCATGATAAAGCATTCAATGAAAAAATACAGCTTAAGAAAAATAAAAATACATGATATTTTTCTGTAAATAATAACTCCTACAACCCTCCTCTGCACCCCCCTCTAAACTACCCTCCCCCCCAAAAAAAGGAAAGAAAGAAAGAGGAGATCACTTAACACAGAACTCTCAATCAGTCATTTGCCATGGTTTCCACCACTAATGTGTGGAAAGAGGGTTAATAATTCAACCCCATATAATCCAAAAACGGGCTCCAAGTTTTAACAAAAAAAGGAATAATTGTGATGTAAATTATATGCTATCTTTTCCAATGGAATACAAGATCTCATTTCCAAATGCCATCGCTGAATACTCAAGTTAGTTTAATTTTTCCATGTAATTGCCAAACTTTTTCTAGCCCCAGCTAAAGCCAGACTCAAAAACAGCTATTTGAAATTTATTTAATTTTAACTCTAAACTCAATATAACCCAACAAAAATACCAAAGGATCAAGTGGAAACTTCAATTTAAAAATTGCTTCTAAAAGTTCCTTAAATCTATTCCAAAAAGGTTTCACGAGGAGGAAAATCTTAAACAAGCTGGTGGATGATATTCTTGTCAGTGATAAAAAGGAAGTTTTATTTTTAAAAAAAACTGAATCCTGAAGGAATTTCCAGTTGTGGTGAAGAATCCGTGCCTGAAATGTTATTTTTATTTTCAGTTTCCTCCACTGATTTGCACTGATCTGCTGTTTCCAGCATTCTTTCGTCTTGTTACTGATTTGCAGCATCCGTTGGGCTAACTTCACTTCAGTTATCTGGCATACCCTTGCATTGAGCAGTAGATGTGTTCACAGCTACGAAAACAAAATGCATCCCAGCATCTTTAATCCCAATCACAGCGAGAGAATCAGCATCTTCTACTTTCTTGTAGAGAGCTAGTAATATGGTTACGTTCGTTGTGTGCTCAGCTCTTCGACTTCCCTTCACAAGTTCATATAGTTCAGAGAGAAGCAGAACGAATTTAAGGAACACAGCTTTCTTAGCATTTTGAGGAGTATATTACCGTGTGGAAGACTCGAGAACAATTTGAGCTCTACAACGTTACTGAGCAATTTTACCCATTCTGCCATCATTGTTCAACTTCCAATTTTCCAGCTCTGATGCATCTAGCTGTAGCATCACTCAGGGCTGTAGCCAGGTTCTAAAGTTAGAGGAATCGGGCACGTAAAAAAGCACCATGGCACACACCAGATAGTGAGTCAGTGGCAGGCAGCATCAGTGTTGGATTGGGGGGGGGTTGGTGTTTAGCGGCGGACCAGGGGCTGGGGGGGAGGGGGGTAAGCGCCACTTTTGAAAGATGTGCTCCGGGGGAGCTGTTGCTCCTCCTGCACCCCCTCTCCCCCCTGCTCAGACAGTAGTTAGATTTTCCGTGCAAGTTGTGGAGTTGCAGTGCACCTCTTGTTGGAGGTACAGGGTTTGTCTGACTCAAGGAGATGATGTTTTCACCTGAGATTGTGACTATATTTGAAAGTGGATGAAAGACATCCTGTGATGCTTTTCAATGGAAAAGCAGGGAACCCCTCCCCTACATTGTGATAAATATACATACAGTAGAACTCCTAAAATCCGGACTGTTCAAGGGATTGCGTTGGTCCAGATTTTCACATTTTCCAGATTCTTGGGCAGTATTTTAAAATTCAAATTTAAGGAAGAATAAAGAAGAGATGTACAGGTAAATTGTGATAGTTTATTCATTAGCAAATACATCATGCTTCCGTCATCAATACGAGGAGTTGTAAAGAAAAAGAAAGTGATCACTTGTTACCGCTGTGGTGGCAACCATACGAAACCCTGCTAAGTTTTAAAAGTTTGAGCGTTTTCACCCCAGTTTCTGGGGTGGTCTGGATTTCTAGCACCCGGAATTTTGGACTTCTACTGCACCTTTAAATAGAATCATACGATTGCTGTATTGGGAGCTTGCTGTGCAGATTTTTGCTCCAACTGTTTCCAAAAATGGCAGCTTTTCAAAACTGCTTAATTGCCAAATTACCAAATCTCTCTCACGTCACTTTCAGCCTCCTTCACTTTAAGAAAAATAGATCTAATCTATTCTATCAGTTCTTTATAGCCCAAGCTCTCTAATTCAGGCAATATCCTTGTGAATCGTTTTGTTCCCACCCTCTCTAGCTTAATCATATTTTATTCTGTCGAATGGCGACCAGAACTGCACACACGGCTCCAGGTGTGCCCTGACCAAAGTGGGCACAATTGTAATGTCATCCTTGCTCATGCACTCCAAGTCTCAGCCAATGAAGTCAAGAATACCCCATGCCTTCTTAACCAGCCTTTTTCCCTGCGCTCCCATTTTCGGGAAAGTGTGTGCCTCTATCCCATGGTCTCTGTGTTCACCAACACTCTCCTATGCCCTCATTCACTGTGAATGTTCTGCTCTGGATTTACTTCCTAAAATGCATCACATAGCATTTGTCCGAGTTAAAAGAAAAATCTGCCATTCCTTTGCCCTTTTCCTTAGTCCTGTTGTAATTTTCTTCATTATCCTCTAGACCACCAATTTGCAAACATTAAATATATCAAACACTTCATCTGCAGGCAAAAGGCAATTTTGAGTAATATCAGAATCAGGATTTATTGTCCTGAACAAGTCATGAAATTGGGTGTTCGCAGCAACGTCCTAGTGTAAACATTCAGATTCTAACCACCTGACAACATTTCTGTAAAAAATAACACTGCACAAAAAGTAAGGCAGTGTCTTTGGTTCATTGATTATTCAGGAATCTGATGGCGGAGGGGAAGAAGCTGTCCTTGTGCTGTTGAGTCCTCGACTTTAGGTCCCTGTACCTTTTTCCCGATGGTGGCAGAGTGAAGAGGGCATGGCCTGGGTGGTGGGGTCCTTGAGGATAGAGGCTGCTTTTCTAAAACACCACCTCATATAGATGTGCTTGATGGAGTGAAGTCTGCTGCCTGTGATGTGGCAGGCCGAGTAAACAACTCTCTACAATTTATTCCTGTCCTTGAGAGTTGGCGCCTCCATATCAGGCAGTGATGCAACCAGCCTCAATGCTCTCCATGGTACATCTATAGAAGTTTACAAGACTCTTTGGTGACTTCCCGAATCACCTCAGACATCTAGCTGCTGGCTAGAATATAACATGTTCTGTACTATTACATGACAGGAATTTTGGAATTTGATTTTGAAACTTAAATTCTCATCCCAATCATTCATAAATAAGAGCAGCAGTCAACCCCTGTGGTACACTTCTGGTCACCAGCCTCCAATCTGATAAACAACCCATAACCACCACCCCCTGCCTCCTAACACCAAGCCAATGAGGTAGTTGGTCAACCAGAACTTATTCAGAGCAGGACCAGTGTCAGGAGAATTGGTAGGTAGGACTTCTGAATTGATTTATAATTAATTTATCATAATGTTATTGAGTGATACAGTAAGGAAACAGGACCTTTGGCCCAGCATACTCACTTCCACTAAAATGTCCCACTTGCCTGCATTTGCTCCATATCCCTCTAAACCTATCCATGCAGCCATCCAAATCTTTCTTAACATTGTAATAGTACCTGGCTCAGTCTTCTCCAGCCTTGTTCCATACACTTACCTCCTTCAGTGTAGACAAAAAAAAGATACCCATCAGGTTCCTATTAAGGCTCTCTCCCTTCACATTAAACCTGTGACCTCTGGTTATTGATTTCCCCTTCTCTGTGTTCATCTGATACACTCCTGTCATGATTTTTTTAATACTTATATGAGATCACTCCTCATCCTCTACGCTCCAAGGAATAAAGCTCTAGCCTTTTCAACTATTGCTCAGGCCCCCAAGTCCTGCTAACATCCTCACAAATCTTCTCTGTACCCTCTCCAGGCTGACCACATCGTTCCTGTTGCACAAGTGACCAAAATTCAGCTTAATCCTCTATGTAGTTCCTCACCCACCCAGCATGACCCCCCCCCCAAATTCTGTCACCAATACTTTGTTGAAGGCCAATGCGCTGCAAGCTTTTTTGACCACTCTACTCATGACTCCTCTGTCAAAATTGGAAGAGTGAGAAGTGAGATTGGACTGTGTACCAAGAACTTTTCTGAACTTACACACACATCACACACACGTGCACATAATTAGAAGGGGGTTAAGTTAGGCTAAGTAAGTCAATAGCTAAGTTAAAGTGTGATTTTTTTTCATGTTTAAAAGATAATTACACGCACCTTTTGTTTAAGTAACCATTTATCTTGGTAAATATCTATTGCTGCTGGGTTTATGGATCTTCTGGGCTTGTAACACCTCATCTCAAGCACAGGTTTCCTTATAGTCCCGATAACACTTTCTAACATAAACAATCCACTCTTTTGCTCAGCCTTCACTTCTGACGTCATGTTTTGTGCAGTGCAACCATGCCTTTATTATCAGATCATGACCCTGAGGTCAACTCTGGTGTGCTTCATCTCATGACAGTCTATGTCTGGCTAGCTACTGGTGCAAAATGCCTAATCCCAACACTCCAGATAGGAGATCAAGATTATAAATTGGGACACCTAATACTTACAGCTATGAAGCGAAATCTCTCTCGCAGTTAGACTGTTGCATTGCTAACTGTCGGTGGTATAACGCCAGATGCAGACCATCCAAGGTTCTGTTAAACTTCAGATAATATCACTGCAGCAGTACATGATAAGCAAAGTTAGTTTGAAATAATACCAATTTGCTGGCCTAAATTATCATTCTT
The DNA here is from genome assembly GCF_036971445.1 of Narcine bancroftii. Taxonomy (NCBI): domain Eukaryota; kingdom Metazoa; phylum Chordata; class Chondrichthyes; order Torpediniformes; family Narcinidae; genus Narcine; species Narcine bancroftii. The sequence continues at coordinate 171,078,173 of NC_091476.1, forward strand.
TTCTGTGCCAGATGGTCTCAAACATTTATTAGAATTGAGAGATTCTGTCACTGACTTATTGATTTGAATTCACAGCAACACCTCCATAACCAATGGACAAAGACTAGGTCACATCAGAGAGGTGACTCGTTTACAACTAGACACAATTGAAAAGTTTGAACTGCAGGAGTTCTGCAGATTATTGGCAATACTGCAAGAAAAGTGAGGAAGATTTTAATTGGTTGGAAGGTGTGGAATGATTTATCCTAGAGCAAATAAAGCAATTCTTTCAGGAGTTGCTGTACATTCCTCAATAAATTGCCGGGTCACCTGCTCAAGTATTGAGGTGCAGAAATGATTCCTCACTGGAAAATTGCCAACTGGACCCTGCTTCATCGAATCCAGATTCAGAACAATAAGTTTATTGAAGATCCCACAACGATTATGTTGAACTGGAATGGGGGCCTAAGCAGATTCAATGGTTCTATAAACGTTATTCAAGAAGAATGATGCCACATGGAGAGGTTCAGTGGAGCAGCAGTTAGTTCTGCTGCCACACACCCACCTCAGTGATCTAGCCTCAGTCTAGACTTGGAATATTGATTCAGATTTATTGTTAGAGTACATTCATGGCATCACATACAACCCTGAGATTCCTTTTCCTGTCGGCAAGGTAGAATTGCCCTTTGTTTGTAACTCAAAAAAAAGTACATAATGTACATGGAAACAAATAAAAATTGCAAACAGATAAAAAATATAAAAAAAACTGTGCAATTCAGAGAGAATTTTTAAAAATCAATCAATTGCAAAATTAAGAGTCCTTAAATGAGTCCCTGATTGAGTGTGTTGTTGAGGAGTCTGATGGTGGAGGGGTAGCAGCTGTTTCTGAACCTGGTGATGCGAGTCTTGCTTGATGGTAGCAGTGAGAACAGAGTGTATGCTTGGTGGTACAGATTCTTGATAATTGCTACTGCTCTCCAACAACGGCCTACCCTGTAGATGTACTTGATGGTGCAAGGGTTTTGTCTGTGATGTCTTGAGCTGCGTTCACTACCTTTTGGAGGGCTTTACCCTCTGGGGTATTGGTGTCGCAACACAACCGGTCAGCACATTTTCCTCCGCACATCTGTAGAAATTTACCAAGGTTTGTGGTGTCATACCAAACCTACTGAAACTCCTGAGCAAGGAGAAGTGCTGGCCTACTTTCCTCATGATGCAATTAGTGTGTTTGGTCCAGGAAAGATTGTCCGAGACAGTGCCTCCCAAGAACGTAAATTTGCTCATTCTCTCCACCTCCAATTCCTTAATGATCACTGGATCGTACACCTCTGTATTTCCCTTCCTGAAGTCAACAATCAGCTCCTTGGTTCTGGTGACATTGAGTGCAAGGTTGCTGTTGGAGCACCATTCAGCCAAGTTTTCTATCTCCATTCTGTATGCTGACCCATTGTCATTTTGTATACAACCCAGTACCGTGGCACCCAAGCAAATTTGTAGATGGTGTTATTGTCGTACCGAGCCATGCAGTCATAGGTGTAAAGTGAGTAGAACAGGGGGCTAAGAATTCAGCCCTGTGGTGCTCCAGTACTGATGGAGATTGTGGAAAAGATGCCCTTACTAATCCTCACTGATTGTGGTCTGCAGATGAGGAAATCCATGATCCAATTACACAGTGAGGTCTTAACTCCCAGGTCTTGGAGTTTGCTGATCAGTTTTGAGGGGATGATGGTGGTAAATGCCGAACTGTAATCGATAAAGTGCATCCTGATGTATGCATCTTTGCTGTATAGCTCTTCCAGGGCTTTGTGTAGAGCCAGTGAGATGGCATCTGCCGTAGACCTGTTGCTACGATAGGCAAAATGGAACAGATCTATGTCACAGCTCAGACAGGAGCTGATCTGCTTCATCACCAGCCCTTCAAAACATTTCCTCACTGTTGATGTAAGTGCTACTGGTCGATAGTTGTTAAGGCAGATTACTGCACTCTTCTTGGCCTCCGGTATGATTGATGCCTGTTTGAAACAGGTGTGTTCCACGCCCTGCAGGAGATGTTGATGATATCCATAAATACATTGGTAAGTTTTTCAGCACAGATTTTTTAATACTCAGCCAGGTACTCCATCCAGACCAGATGCTTTCCTCAGATTCGCTCTCCTGGAGGCAGCCTGCACGTCATCCTCAGCGATGGACAAGATGGAATATTCAGGGGACTTGGGTTTGTGGATGGTGGATTAATCAAGAGAGCAAAAATAAATTACAGAAGTAAGCTTGCGGCAAATATAAAAACCAACTGCAAAAGCTTTTATAAATATGTCAAGAGGAAAAGATTGGTGAAATCCAGAGTAGGTCCCTTGCAGTCGGAATCAGGGGAATATATAATGGGGAATAAGGAAATGGCAGACCAATTAAATTCTTACTTTAGTTCTGTTTTTACAAGAGAGGATACAAATAACCTCCCAAGGATGTTGGGAAACATAGAGACTAATGCAAGGGAGGAACTGAAAGAAATCAGTATCTCAAATGACATGGTCTTGGGGAAATTGATGGGATTGAAGGCAGATAAATCCCAAGGGCCAGATAATCTACATCCTAGGGTACTTAAGGAAGTGGCCATTCAGATAGCAGATGCTTTAAGAATTATTTTCCAGAACTCGATAGACTCAGGATCAGTACCCATGCATTGGAGGGTAGCTAATGATACCCCACTATTTAAAAAGGGGGGTAGAGAAAAAGCGGAGAATTATAGGCCGGTGAGCCTTACATCAGTAGTGGGCAAAATGATGGAATCCATTATTAAGGAGGTCCCGCATAAACGACTGGCTTCCAAAATCAAGGCTCATGGGATTGGGGGCAAAGAATTGATGTGGATTGAGAACTGGCTGGCAGGTAGAAGACAGAGAGTTGGGATAAATGGCTTGTTTTTTGAGTGGCAGGCGGTGACCAGTGGGGTGCCACAGGGATCTGTACTGGGACCCCAACTGTTCACAATTGACATTAATGATCTGGATTAGGGGATTGGATGTAATATCTCCAAATTTGCAGATGAGACTAAGCTAGGAGGGGTTGTGTGCACGGAAGAGGGGGTCAGGAAGCTCCAGTGTGATTTGGATAAATTGAGGGACTGGGCAGATACATGACAAATGCACTACAATGTGGATAAGTGTGAGGTTATCCACTTTGGTAATACAAACTATACATTACTATTTGAATGGCAATAGATTAAGAGATGGGGAAGTGCAGAGAGACCTAGGAGTACTTGTGCACCAGTCTCTGAAGGCGAGCATGCAGGTACAGCAAGCGGTTAAAAAGGCAAATGGTATGTTGGCCTTCATATCAAGAGGGTTTGAGTCTAGGAACAAGGAAACCTTACTGCAGCTGTACAGGGCCTTGGTGAGACCCCACCTGGAGTATTGTGTGCAGTTTTGGTCACCTGATCTAAGGAAGGATGTTCTTGCAATGGAGGGAGTGCAGAGGCGATTCACCAGGCTGATACCTGGAATGGCAGGAATGACTGATGAGGAAAGATTGCGCAAATTGGGATTGTACTCGCTGGAGTTTAGAAGATTGAGAGGGGATAGAGACATATGAAGATTGAGAGGGGATAGAGACATATGAAGATTGAGAGGGGATAGAGACATATAAAGATTGAGAGGGGATAGAGACATATAAAGATTGAGAGGGGATAGAGACATATAAAATTCTGGCAGGACTGGACAGAATGGATGCAGATGGGATGTTTCCAAGGATGGGAAAATCCAGAACCCGGGGCCATGGTTCGAGGATAATAGGCAAACCATTTAGGACCGAGATGAGGAGGAATTTCTTGACCCAAAGGGTGGTGAATCTGTGGAATTCATTGCCACAGAGGGCAGTAGAGGCAGGTCCATTGAATCTATTTAAGAGGGAGTTAGATCTATTTCTTCAGTATAAGGGTATTAAAGGTTACGGAGAGAAGGCGGGGACGGGGTACTGAACTTTAAGATCAGCCATGATCTCGTTGAATGGCGGAGCAGGCTCGAAGTGTTGAATGACCTACTCCTGCTCCTATCTTCTATGTTTCGATGTTTCTTCTGTTACTGTGGTCAAATGAAGCATAGAAGGCATTGAGTTTCTCTGCAAGTGTTGCTTTGCCATCTGCTACTATATTGGATTTTGTTTTGTACCAAGTAATGTTGTTTAGGCCCTGCCACAGTGGTCTGGTGTCCTTTGTTTTCATCCGGAACCATCACTTCACCCCCATGTATAGTGGAAAATATAAAGCCTCTATGAATTTTACATTCCCTCTCTCCGATTGTGTGGGTTTTCATTGGTGCATCAATTTTCTCCCATAATCTAAAACCTCAAATGCAGGTTTAATAGTTAGTGTAGATTGTACATGGGTGACAGAAGAATTATGAATGGGCATATGAGCATGAACTACAGGGAAGTACCCGGGGAACGAGATTAATGGAAACATTCTGAGAGCTAGAACGAACTCAATGGGCCCAATTGTGTCCTTCCTTTGTGAAAGGAATACGAGTTATATTCAGGTGAAGTATATTTCTTAATTAATAAAGATAACTTCATTGCTTTTAAAAGTTTTAAGTATTTTAATTCTTTTGTTTTAATCATTGATTTTATTAACTTTTAGATATCCTGTGGGATATTAAGATCAAAATCAAAGACCATGTTTTGCTGAAAGGTCAACTTTGGATAATTTTCCTCCCTCATGGAAATCATGTAACCCATCTCCATTCTATCTGTGTGATCCATGCACTCACACGTTAAGGCTTCACTTTGGATTTGTTCCAGACGCGCCAAAACAGAAGGACCAAGTACTTACAGTCACTATGTTCATTCACTCACGAGTTCCCACAGTGACAAGGTTCCTACACTCTTAGGTATTTACACTTGCAAGATAATTTATCAACAAGGTAGCTGCCCTCGTGAGGTACTAATCTCACAAGGACAGTCCAGAGTGGATCAGAGCCAGGTTTGAAGTGTAGGACGTGTAGGTTGCTGGAAAGAAATCAGCATAAATTATTGTAGAAGGATGATTGCCAGAAGCCTTCATGATTTTTAGTTATCTTCACAAGTCGGGCAATCACTTGTAAATAACTGGGACAGTGCTTGAAACATATTTTCTAAAAGAGAAGAAATAATATAAGAAACATATGTACTTGTATTTTTTACTTATTAACCAATCCAACTCTGACAACTCAGGGACAAAAATCGTGGAAATCTGAAATGAAAAAAGTAATTACTGAAAATACATCAGCCAAGATCCACGGGGACAAAATAGATATGGGAATGGATAGAGATTTTTTTTTAAAGTTTTTCATGTGTAGAGGAAATGGCAGAGAAGAATTAGGTAAAAAAGGTGTTCACAGGAAAGAAATGATCAGAGGTAATAATAGCCCAGAAGAACTGGAGATGTGATGTACTTTACAGATCTGTTTCTCCAAATGTTTTGCGAGTTCAAACTTTATTTTCTTATGACACAGAGAGAGGTACTCCACCCACCTTATTTGACCTAGTTCTCAGAGTAATCTGGCGAATCTCATTCCTTCCCTTATTTCCGCGCAACCCACATTCTTTCACATGTCTATTAACCACCTGATTCTCCCATCAATTGTAAGTTATGGCAGACAATTACCCTGCCAAATCAGCTTGTCTTTGAGGGGAAGCCACAGATGGTAAGTGTAAATTCAAAAGCACCTAGAGGTTGCAAATGATCACTGATCACTAGATGTGTGAGGTCACAATGTCGACTGCTGTGCCAGTGAACCACCTTTTATTTCTCGTCAGAGCCAATTTCCTTTAACCAGAAGTGTTTGACACAATGATGGACTGTGTACTTTTAATATTGTTCCTCTTGCTTAAGTTCTGCAATCCTAAAAAAACTCATTAATATCACAGCATGGTATATTTATCCTGTCTCGAATGATAGGATCTGCAGCTGGTCCTGTCCACCCTTCCACGTCTGGATGAAAACAATAACAATATATGTTTAGGAAGCGAAAGTTTTCCTACAATGCAGCATGAAGGAATCTCAGGTCTGATGTAGCCAAGTGGTAACATAATCTATACTTTTCTAATATCAACCACCTTGAGAAGTATGGACTTATCTTCAGCAACGTGACATTTCTATTCCCCTCACCAGGGATACTTGTTGTCAGATTTAGAATGATAATTTAGTGCCAATTTGATCTGAATTATAGGCAATTCAGTTGCTCTGCTTTTAGGTCCACAAGGAATTAAAGCTCTTCACATCAATTTGCCTTCAAATCCTAACAGCTGACAGAAAGGGGTGACTTACATTGCACCAGACAAGGATGTATTTAAGTCCGGAACTCACCGTTGCAGTAAGTTGCATTGGACATTTTCACAGGAAAGCCACTGTAAACTTGAACACTGCTTCCAAGAAGTTACACTGGGAGTAATAGGAGCAATTTGAGGTACCAAATCCAAGGATTGTGGCGATACAACCACTACACTGGCCGTGCAATCCCACCAGCCTACTGCAGGGGAAGCCACTGTACCTGCAGGTAGGCAACCTGGGAGGCTGGCCCCACCTGTCTGCTGTCAATCACCACCCTGTACAAAGACTCGAGTTGGGCCCATTAGGAATCAATCGGGCGTGTGGATCAAGGGTACCGAGACCTGCTGTGTATGAGTTTAAGCTGATTAAAGCCTGTTGTACAGTCTGTGGAATTTGTGTCTGAATTCTTTGCAAACCAGTGCTCACAAGGATAAAAATACTGGCCATGAAGAGACAACGGTTTGGTTTTACTGGAATGGCATCTGAAAACCAAGGGTTAATATCAGAGATTAGATTACACCAATCACTCTGGATTTTTTTTTAATGTTTAGAAATCTAAGGACTGAATTGATTCAAGTTTTCAATGTATGAAGGGTTCTGACAAGGTAGAGAGAAAGGAATTCTTTCACTTGCTTCAATAATTGAGGACTACCTTGAACATTGAACAACACAGGGAAGAGTCTTTTAAAGCACCATGCTCTGTGTCACCCTTGATGTCAAGTTAAACAAATAGTTCAGTGAAGACTCTGACAGCTCCGTGGTTAGAGCACTGGTCGTGTGAGTTTGATCCTGGGTAGGGTCTCATTTCTGTGAGGGGCGCTGAACAAAGTGGCAACTGTCTTCCTTAGGTAGACAAAGTTAAAGAATATCATGTATGTTTCATTCTAAAGATGGTATTACATGACAATAATGGAACCTTTGCCTCCCTCCACATATTGCCTTTGTATCTGTTTCCACCACTAAAACAGTTAAAACCTTGCATTTTTACTTAGTTAATTTTGTGCCTGTTGTTTGTAGTGTTACCATAGTAACATACCATCATATGTCATAATATCCGGACATACAGAGAGTTTGCATCTCATTCTTCGAAAAATTATGGAGGAGACGTTACCTCAAGATGTGTTTCTTTGAATTTGTCTTAATCATCTTAATTTTGGCTTATATCTATTCTAAAGTGGAATATCATTATATCATTTTACTGTTTATTTATCATTTATTGCTTGGTTTATTTATCGTTACGAAAATCTCAATGCAAATTTATGCAAAATGTTCATTCATTTTATCAACGAATTAAAGCTACTTACAGCTGCAACTACCAAGGTTGATTGATTGGATTAATAAAAGAGTAATTCGGAATATAGCCGCTCACATTTCCTTGAAGATGACATGTTTTGAAATTGGGAAATATTAGAACTTGGAAAGTGTTGTCTATAACCACCACTTCTGCCAGTGCGTTCCAGGCCGCTACCACTCTCTAGGTAAAAAAAAAGAACTTGCTTTGCCTATTTGTTTAAAATTTCCTCTTCTCACTTTAAACCTGTGCCCTCTAGAATTTGACATATCCTCCCTTGGAAAATTACTCTGACTTTCTACCTAGAAAACCTTATAGATGCTCATGAAATCATGAGGGGCCATTGATAAGGTAAATTGCCACAGTCCTTTTGTGAAGGGTCCGTTGTTTTGCTCTTCATGTCTGAATTATACCACAAGCACTTTTCACCCTTGGAGCATTTCACCAAATCCTTCATTGGCTTTCTTTGCAACGTTGGAGATTTATTTGCCATATCATTATGTCGGACAGTGAAATCCAATCAATAAACAGTACTTGCAGTTAGTCCCTTCCACCTATCAAGCACGGCAGCTAATTAAGCCTTGACTTTATTGTATTGTGCTTTGAAAAATGAAATCTGTTTTCAGGTAGTTTGCCAACCTCAAGATAAATGACTTCAGTCTTGAAAACCACTTCTGGACATACTGCGTGTTCTATTTTAATGCATGAAGTTTTTCTGGTCATTGGTCACTATTGTCCTTGAGAAAATAGTGATAGGGCCAACTTTTTGAACCACTGTAATCTTTCTGATGAAGTTGTTCTCATACGGTGGCAAAACCTATTCAGGAGAAAGAAATGCTAATATATTTTCAAGTCCAGATCGTGTGAAGCTTAGAGGGTAACCTGCTGGTATTGATGTTCCTATTAGCTGTTCTTATCCTACTGTCATTGAAAGTATCCAAGCTTGTCCATTAGTATAACCGCTTTAGTTATATATGCTATCTCACGCTTCAAGGGACAGCATTATGTTCCACTGTGCATTGTGAAGAGGAGGAGCAAATTTAGTCTTCTCCTTTCCTTTCCTCTCTTATTTCGACCTGATCAATTTTCTATTCCTTCTCAATTCCATTTACTCTGTCTGCTGAGTTGATAATATTTGAAAGGAAATTGTCAGGATTGTGTTTCAATGGAGACTTTTGTATCCAGGATCCAATTGATGGTGGCAAGAAGAAGCAAGGAAATTTGTCCGGCCTACGTGATTTGGATTCAAATCCATTTCAAACAACTTTAAAGACAATAGGGTGCAGAGGAGGCTGCAGAGGGGCTCAAGTTCCCGTCTTTCCTTTTGTTTTGTCATTGAGGCCGTCAGGTCCTCTGGATTCTTGGCAGCGGCCAAAAATTTCCTGGTATCACCATCTCGGCTGCTGAGGTGTTGAGATCTTCTTTTGGTGCAGTGCGGATCCACAGGAGGATGTTAAAGAAGGTGGCTCATCACCATATTTTCAAGGGCAAGGAAGGATAAGCAATAAACGTTGCCAGTATTTCCCACATCCACAAGTATAATCACACAGACTGTGCGCTGCTGACAACGAAGCTGCTGGAGACCAAGTATCAGAACCAGGATTCAAGAGGGTTCTGAGGGCAAGAGGATTCCCGAAAGGCTCAGGCACTGAAGCGTTCCTAGTCACATCAGAGATTTAGATCTGGAGCTCAAGTTACGAATGGTTTGAACAGAAGTTGGAGCAGCTGCAGTGGCTGACGGAACGCTGGAGACAAATCCACAGACACTTAGTGTCTACGAAGGGACTCTCTTTTGCTTCTCTTTTTTCTATTGTTATGGACAATGTTCATGGCGATTCTTTGTTCCTTACAGCAGACTAAAGTTGAAGTGTATCATGAACAGCATATTGTGACAGAGTATAGAGATTTTATATACTCATGCAAGAGGAGAGGACTGACTGTCTAATGTTTCACTTGGAATAAGTGAAACAAAAAGGAACTATGTAGTGACCTGAAAGAAAGAGGTTACCAACTGGGGAACCCAGAGGGGGCAAGTTTCATCAACAAGACACTGGAGAGGCTGATAAAAAAAAAGGAATCAGTTGTAGATGTCCTGGAATAACAAATCTCGCCTGAAAACCAACAAGAACCTTCCTGAGCAGTAACCATTTATCTTTAAGGCATCAAAGCCTGGTGAACTTTATAAATGTTAAATTCTGTGCACAGTCTAAGAATTGCCTTTAACTTGGAGGAATGAGAAGTGAGATTGGACAGTGAACCAAAGAACTTTTGTGAACTTACACACACATTATGCACTTAGAATTAGAAGGGGGTTAAGTTAGGTAAAGTAAGTTAATCGTGATAAGTTAAAGTCTGATTCTATTTTCATGTTTAAAGATAATTAAAAGCAACTTTTCTTTAAGTAACCATTTGTCTTGGTGAATATCTATTGCTGCTGGATTTTGGGGTCCTCTGGACGTAACAATATTACTTTTCTCATTTGTTATTATGAGACAACAAAATTAACCTTTTACAAGTGGATGTTTAAAGAGATTTTCAGGTAAGACATACCTCAAGTTTTGTTGGTGGTAAAGATCAAAGGTTTGGGAGAACCATCCCTCTAATCCTGGAAGATTTAAACAAAGCCTTGAGTTTTGGAATTCCCTCACTCCGAGCACAGCTTTCTAATATCCTTTAAAATCTACCTCCTTGTCCAAAGCCTTGGTTAGCTGGCCTGAAAGGTCTTGCTCTCGCTGCATTGAAAAAAATATTGTTGTAACTATGCCCAAATGCTTGGGCTGCATACGTAGCTGAGGAATTTAACTCCCACTTAGAGTTTACTCAGAGAATTAATAACGGACACAGAGTTTCACCAAGCCACACTCAAATTCCCTTTACTTCTCTTTTCTTTCACAAAAATTGGAGTGAGCTATTTATAGAAATTTACACAAGCTTGACTTCAAGGCACAAGACAGTCTCATGAGCCATTCAGTTGATTGATGGCTCCAGTGGTAACACCCACTCCTGGCAACTGTGGGTCACTCTGATTAGGGAATCCTAGCAAATATGCATTTCCTTTAAAACATTTTGGGATTTTATTTTGCCGTTTTACACATGCGTAAATAGAAGTTGCTACTGGCTATTACTGAAAATCCCAGAATATGCCCTTACAGAAAGAATAAATGGTGCAGTACTGACTATAAAGCAAATGAACTACTTACCATAGCAATTGATACTCCTTCACTTGCCCACTATAGATAGCAGACCTGAATCTTGTCTCTCTTACCCTTCTTTTCTGAATTCCGTAAATGAACTATAATTTCATCGTTAAACAAAGTATCTTGCTGACAAAGTGTGACATGACCGATGGTACTCGGAGATTTGCAAGGAACACAAACATGCTTTTCTTAGCTTACAACAAACGGCTGGTATCTGCAATAGTCTTCAGATAAATTGGAGGGAAGGCGGGAAAACAAGGTTTATGTCGGGAACGATGGAGGCAAAGCCAAGAGGAGGGGTCGGCCGTCTAATCTATACATAAACATTGAATTCCAGTTCACTGCACCAGGTATAGTAACTCACTGCTCAAATAATAAAGGGAGAGATTTTGGATGAGTATTCCCACATAGGATTCTTGTTGACATGTACATTTCAAGCTTTCATTCACTGTACAGAGAGAAAGAGGGAGGGATGATGAGAGGAGAAGGAGAAAAAAAAACTGATTTATAAAAGCTTTGTAATGTAGAAACAAAATCATGCAGAATTGCATGGTACTCACTTTATTTGCTCTGTCAGCACAAAAAAAAGATGTTTTTTTTAATTCAAATAAGCACACACAGAATGAAAATCTATCAGGATCTTGTCAGGAGTGTGTTATCATTTAAAATGTCTGGGTAATGAATCATGTCAAATTTCAGCAATATTACAAATGGTTTTCTTTGCAGACTATTAGTTTATTTCTTAAGGGTTCTAATAGAAGACATGGTTCATTTAGATACCAGCATGTCCTGCAGCTACACAGAATAAATTGTGTTTTTAATGGTTGCCTTCTCCAATGTTCTTATCAAAGCTATACTCTAATGTTATTGTAAAGGTTATTACTTTCAACAACTGCTGCAGGCCTTCTGATATTGTTCCAATACCAAATCACTTCTTCATGTCCAGGGAAAGCTGTTGTGCATTGACATTTAGGGGCAGTTTTCTATTTTTCTTCCATTCCAGCACAAGTTGCACCTCACTGAGTATTCAATGCTTGCATGGATTTAGACTGGAGAGAGACCAGGATCACACTTCTTTATTGAAGTTCATAGTCTACTCATCCTTTTCTACAAAGTCATTGAGCCCTGAGGGAACCTTAAACACTAAGGCACATTGGAAGCTGCAACATTCTTTGCCTCATGGTTCATTCTCTGGTTTAATGACCTGATAGCCCCTATTTTCTCTCCAAGTGAGATTACTTGTTATTTGTGGAGTCTTTCCCATCCAAGTACAAACCCAGACCATAACCATTTGGAGAGAGTCTCCTTCCTATTTGAGATCAGATGGAATGAGTATTTTCAATCAATGTTGATGGGCAACCTTTCTGAGCCCCCTTCCAGGCATATCTGCTACTTTCCCTGGCTTTGGCATCAATGAACGGTTTAGACAGAGCTCGCCTTAAAACTTGGTCTCACTATGTACATCACTGACCCGCAGGGTTGACTTATCGTCAGTTGGGGTTTGAATACCCCGTCGTGTGTACCTCATTTTGCCGGGGTCTGTGGATTCTCTGTGCCTATCCCCGATTTGCCTTCCTGGATGCAGCGGAGAGTTCAGCGCTTGGCTGACTTAATGCCAGCTTCTCACTCAACCTGAAGGCAGCATCATGACCTCGAAGCAATGCACAGAGATCTGCATTAAGAGCCTTGTAAATAAAATGAGTAAATTATTCCAAAATATTTATTTTATATTATATCGCTATGCTTAGATGTGATTATTATGTGCGAATGTGCCTGGAGAAATGCTGTCTCAGCTCATTGTGCAGTCAGATGAAAATAAATAAACTTGAACTTGACCCTAATCATAAACTATTCCAGCACCACAAAACAATCTATGGGCATTAGTGAAATGCCACATTTTCTCGCATAACTAGAACTGTGATTCTTTATTACCTATATTTATCGTTTCCTTCCAATCGATAAAGTATATTATTGGAGTTTTTTCTTTACCAAAGAACCTGTTTGGCTGAAGCAAGTAAGAATTTTGGGACATATGTACATTTTAATTACGGGTATGTCAATAATCTTATTTTCATTTTGATAGAAATTGCTTTGTTAACTCAGGCCCCGATTATGGAAATAAAAATGTTTCCATTAAGAGATTTGCTGTTGTTAAATTCCGCCAAGCTTGTGGTTGTTGCAAGGGCAGATGCAATCAAAAGCAGATCTTGAAACATGTTTACATTTGAAGAGGCTTGTCAGGGTAGATGCTTCAAGATACTTCCCTTGACAGAGAACTGACGGGAATAATCTGATGATAAGGTTGTAGGCCAACAAGAACACGAAAAGGAGGATGAAATCTTTCAGACTATGAATCTTTAGAATTCTCTGCCTTGGAGACTTTGTAGCATTTGATTCACTGCTAATGTTCAAAGCTAAGATAGATTTTTGGACTACAAAGAAATACGATTTGACAGGAAATTAGAGATGTGACCAATGACCAGCCATGACCTTACGAAATGGTTGAGGATGCTCAAGGAAGCATTTGGCCTATTCAGCTCTTAAGAAGCTGGTGGTTCAGTTGAAGTGGCTGGCACTGCGTGAATTGAGAGTGTGAGCATTCTAACAGAGCCGACTCTATTAAGCGTATGATGACAAACATAATGAAATGTAGGAAGGTGATGGTGTGGAGATGTGGAGTCTCCTACAGTACTGTTAAAGTTTGCAAGGAGTGGAACTATGAACAGAGAGTACCATTGTTGTAAAAACACAAGGATGGATAAATTCATCTGATCAAACACTTGAAAAAGAAAAAAAATAAAGATACTTAAGCAATGTTTTGGGCTGAGCCCTTCATCAAGGTATGACTTATTGTTATGAGTAATGTTGTTAACCTGAATATTCTGGTGAGGGTATTAAACCTCCTGTGACTCCGTAACCATGTGCTGGGAGTAATGCCCCGTCTAATCTGCAATCGTCTGCCACTACCCAGGGGAAACAATATAACCCTCTTCATGTCTATCGCGGAAGTACCAATTCCCAATTGTGTCACCTCTCCTCCAGTGTCGACGTGAACCTGCCTTGATCTCCAAAAACTGAGCAGTCCAATCTTCAGGTTAAGCAAATGCTATAAAGAAAATACTGTAAATACAAGCATTCCAAATACATGAAAACCACCACAGATTAGATGATGTAAGTACTCCTCCAAAGTGTTGTGCACAAATTTGTTCTTGGTCCTTGACATCATTTTCATGATTGACTACAGCAATGACATTCATGTACCTGTACTCTGATTTTGAACACAACTCAGGTTTTGAACACAACTCTGGAAGATCACCCTTGCCCTTGCAAGCTGCCCTGTGTCTTTAAATATTGTTGTCCTTTAACTTCAAATAATTTTGAACGTAACTCACCTTGATGAGCTCTTAGAGGAATGTGTTCTGATATGTCCAGAGATTGATCTTGACCATAGATAACTAATCATTGGATTGATACAATCCCCACCCCTTTCCCCCTCCCTTGATTATATCATTTCTATACCCTTTGCCTGCTGAAAATCCATGGATTGTTCCATAAAGAAATATCTGTTCTTCTATGAGCACAACAGAAAGCTTTGATAAGGATAAGCCTGAGTTTATTCTGAAACCATATAACCAAAGAACCATTTAAAGCACAGAAACAGGCCAATTTGGCCCTACTAGTCTGTGATGAACATCTTCTTCCACCTAGTCCTACTGAGCCGCATTCAGCCAACCCATAACCCCCCCACACCTCTCACGTCCATATACCTGTCCAATCTTTCCATGAATATTAACATCGATTTTGCTTCTACCACCTCTGCCGGAAGTTCATTCCACACCCACACCACCCTCTGCGTGAAGAAATTTCCCTTCATGTTTCCCCTAAACTTTTCCCCTTTTACTCTCAATCCATGCCCTCTTGTTTGAATCTCCCCCACTCTCAGTGGAAAAAAGCCTGTCCACATGGACTCTATCTGACCCCTAATAATTATGAATAATTTCAATGATCATTCTCAAATCACTGCGCTTGAAAATAACCAGACTTGATGGACCCAGAATTAGTACTTGTGTATTGTCTTTATAAATTTCACACCACAAGGCTTCAGAGAACAACATATATAGTTACATTCCAACTGCATCCATTTTGTGTTTGTATAAAAAGGTGCTTCTCTCAGCTCACTGCCTGCTTGAAATATTTGTTATGAAATGTTGCTCACTGCAGATGGAGATGGTCAATTTTTAATCCGCATTGATTTTACCACAAGTTAAAGGACTCACTGAAAGTTTAGAACTAAGGATTTGAAGCTCTCTCACTGCTTGCTTTTGCTATAATTCCCTCTACATGTTGGTGTGTGGTAAACATTGAGGAGACAACAATGGATGACAAGAGAGTCAGGGTCAGAGCCAAGGGGGAATGTCCACAGGCATTTCCACCCCCCCCAAATGAGGTGCTGTCCCCTCCCCCATATGGTCCCGGCCATCGCTGGCCATCAGACCCGCCCCCACCCCTTCCACTCCACTCCACTAGATGCTACTGATGCTTGAGGCAATAAAAGATTGCCCTAATCTCTTACATCGGGGGGGTGGATGGAATTAACGACAGGTAGGTCCTGGAATGCAATAGCACCCTCCAACCCCCGTTGACAAGTAGGACCCAGCTTGCAACCCACCACCACTGAACGAGCCTCCCTCTAATGCGCTAATGCCCCGTCTAATATTTGTTCTGGTGTTAACCCTGAAGAGAGTATAGATTGGTGGAATTCACATTGACATTTACTAGACAGAAGTGTGAGTTAAAATATTTTGACATCAACAACAAGAACTGTTTAAACCGTGTGTTAGAACAGAGACATAATAGCAGTACTATGAGAGGCCAACCAGAAGAGCATGTGGAACCCTTGGCTTCATAGAGCACAAAAGCAAGGTGGTTACATTGAACCTTTATAAAAATCTTAGCTATGGCATAATTGGAATACCGCATTCAAATCTTTCCGTCATCCTATATAAAGATTGAAGGTTGTATAGAAAATCCTGCCAAGTTTTACAAGAATCATTCTGAGGACAGAGTTTACTGATAAGTTCTTACCAGAGAGGCTGGGATTGTTTTTCTTGGATCAAGAATGTTTGAAAAAAGGTTTGTTAAACCGTACAATATCATGACTAGTTTAGATAGGGTGAATACAGAGAAACATTTCCCACCAGCAAAGTGATCTGCAAAAGATGTGGAGGAAATATGAAGGAGAATTGACCCCATTGTTTCTGATTCTATTTGCAACCTCATCCTTTCAAAATTAATTGTTTAAATCCTGCCATATGAGAATTATGTTTTAGAGGAAGATCTGAGGTTGGAACATTTTTTTTTCATTCAACTTGGCAATGTCCTATAGTTAGACAATTTTGATTAGGGGTAGGTAATATTTGTGGGATGAATTACTGGGGTCAAGTTCCCACAGGACCTGATATTAATTTTATTGAGTAATATTAAAAGACTATAGAGCCAAAATTAAAATTAAATATCTATCAAATTGAATTTGTCTTAATTGCTTTAGCAGTTTCTTGGAAAAGTATAGCAATATCATGGAAGTCAGAAATAGATTTAGGCGTGGAAAGATGGCACACAGAACTTCATAGTGGTAGACCACTTGTAATCTATGAGATGTGTCATATTTTTGAACCATATGGAGCCCATATTTACAAACTTTTGGTTTGCATGTAAGATTGACTCTCACCTCTTGGTAACCTCCAATAAACTTTATTGTATAAATGTTTTATTTTCTTGGCATTCTCAGATTTTTTTATTTCATTTCTTTTTTCCCATTTAGGGGTGAGTTGAGGGTGGGGGTAAAATGTGCTGATATATATCACATGTACAATTCTTTAAAAACAATTCAGAATTGAATGCAATGTAATTATTATTGTGGTTTAAAAATGTATAAAGTATTTTTAAAAACTAATAGATAATCACCTTGATTTGAGTTGTGCCTCCAAACAGATATGTGCCACTGGAATATGAGTCTGCCATTTCATTTCCAAGCTTCTCTCTTAGTAGAAAATGAAGCCCAAGGAGATATTGTACAGTATAAATAGAGGAAAAAGTGTAAATAACATTTTTCAAATCAAGGACACCTTTTAATTGCAGGTCAAATTTTATTCCCATTAATTACCTTTCAAGTTGAACATTAGTGAATTGATATTTATGTTCATTATAAGTTATTAGCCAATGAAGCCAAGTATAAATCGCATGATTTCTTAATTTGCTAAAGTCACAGATCTCCATAATGTTGGTATCTTGTAAAGGGCCAGGGGTCAAACATTAATAGTTTCTATGCTATGTTCCCAAAATAAAAAAAATTGAATCATCTCATATGAAAATACAAATGTTTGTAAATCAGTCACGTAAAATTAAGCTATTTCACTGTATTAATAGTGACTATTTTAGGAATGGTTTTTATTATATTTGACACGCTTTCCTGGATTATGACAAGTTGCAGATTTATTGCAGTCTCACATAATAAGTAGCGTGAAATATTTCCTTTGCACAAGATATTGGAAGCCTTAATGTTTGATAAAAATTTATATACTTTAGAAATGAGATTTCGGAAGTATATAATATAATACTTTTCGATTTAAAGTGTATTTACAGCTGAATCTGACAGTTAGCAGTGGTATTAATATTTCATTTCCTATTGCTGAATGAAAAAAGTGGGCAATGAGGGCAACAGGTACCTGTAATTGGTTCACCTCTGGTAACATGGGAATTCTGCCTTTTTGCTCATAAAAAATGACCTGTGACTAGAAACAGGCAGTAAATCCAAAGAAAACATTGTAAGTTTGATCATAGGAAGTGTTTGTTTACTCTGCAGAGAATAAATTGAAAAGATTTGGCCGCAGTTTGCATCACACGATTTCTTTGTTTATTTTGCAAATTTTGCCTTTGAATTCAAGTTTCTTGATGGTGAGTGCACCCCCCCCCCTCCCCCTTATTAAAGGACTCATACCAAGCTTTGAGCTACTGGAGACCTCCCCTATCAGTGGACTTGTGAGGGAGCCAATCCCAAAGAGCCTCGGGCGATAATAGCTTCCTAATTCCATCAAAGATTTCGAGCCAGGACCTTGGGTTCATCGCTAGGACAAACAGGAGGCTGTGAACCTGCAGAGTTATGGGAGCACAGGAGGTGAATCCACACATGCTCGATGTTGCTGAGTCTCCTTTTTTTTCCATTCAATGCATGTGCCTGGCTGGTGGCTCATGTATTATGTATATTTCAATGAAGGAATCTTGATATCCCAAAAAAAGAGTTTTTTCTGAAAATAAAATTTCCTTCAAAGTCCCTCAACTCTGTCCTGACCCTCTTGAAGAATGACACCTCATACCTCATCAACAACTTGACATTTAATACTAACCTACCCCAGAGACTGGAAGAGAAGTTGTTCTCACTGGGATTCAACACCTCTCTCTGCAACTGGGTTCTGGACTGTCTCCTGAAAAGACCACAGCCTGTCTAGGTTGGTAGTAGAATATCAAGCACCATCATTCAGAACACTGGCACACCTCAGTGCTGTGTGCTCAGACTGGTCCTGTTCATACTACTGACCCATGACTGCATCGCTAGATCCAACTCTAACAAAGTCATCATGTTTGCAGGTGACAATAGTTGGCCTCATCTGCAACAACGATGTATTGCATGACAGAGAAGAGGTAGAAAATCTCATGAATCGGTATGTATACGCTAAAAAACATGATTGTGCATCAGGAGGACAAGGGATGACTACCCAGCACTAGTCATTAATAGCTCAGCAATGAAGAGAGTGGAGATCAGCAAGTTCCTCAGCGTTCACTTAAGAAGTGACCTATACTGGACACACAACATATCCTCACATGTCAGGAAGGCACAACAGCGACTGGACATCATGAGAAAACTGAGGCATGCAAGCTAACATTCTGTGACCTTTTTACAGGAGCCGGCTACATCTCAGTGTGGTACAATTGATGTGGAGCTTTAGATCAAAGGTCAATCCTCAGGACCATAAAATTGGCAGAGAGGCCTGTTTGCATGCTGTAATTGTTATATGGTTATATAATCCAGTGAAATTCATAACATAGTAGCCAGAACTGAGCTAACTCTTGGAGAATATTGTTCAGCTAAACGGCTGAAGACAATGAAACAGTCAATAAATAGCAATTGTTCTACCTGACCTTTCTTGGGCTGACCTTTAATATCAAAATATAATGGTCAATTTAAGATACATTTTCAAAGCCACCCTTATCCCCTGCCCCCATCTCATTGATGTGATTTACCGGGACAGTTTTTTTTTAAAAAGAGGACTCGTAAAATCAGGGAGGACGCCCTACCATCCATCATACAGCATCTTCCAGCTACTCCTGTCAGGAGAGATACAGAGGTTTTAGAGCCGGAACCACAGACTGAAAGACAGTTCTTCCCACTGGCAGTGTGACTGTCGAACTGCTAAAACAACTATATATATTTTATAGTCTGTGTGTGTGTGTGTGTGTGCGCGTGCGTGTATGCACATGTATGTGTATGTGCATGTATGTCATATCTCTATGTGTAATTGCACTATTTTGCACCATGGACTGGAAAACACTGTTTCATTGAGTTGTACAATGTGAAGGTACAATTGGATTATAAATAAATTTAAATTTGAACAAACTTGTAATGGTGGCAATGCAACTGTAAGGCCAGCTTCTAGGCCTGAAATTTACTTCCCAACTAACAGACATAATTGATCTTCAGATCTTCTTCAAAAAATGTCTACCTTTGGTGAAAGGTTACTGTATCTGTGGTCAAAATACACTTCTATTACCATGAAGTACCCTTGTTCCCGTAATATAATTCAGCCGAAATTTATCAGGTCAACTTGACCTAAAGAACAAGATTTGACACAAAATTATTTTAACCTCTCATAAGGAACCTCACTGTACTGTATGGAGCATATCATATAGCAAGTGAAGAATAGTTATAAAATGCCCATGGATTGAAGGCTCTCCTTTACGCATATGGACTTAACAGTCCAATCATCTAAGAATTAATGAGTATAGCTTAACAGAAGAGGGAAATCAACATGATCTAATCAAAGATTAGGTGTACACCTGTACACCCATGTTCTACTGCAAGAGGAAGAGGAAATGACAATCAATATGAGTCGATACTGGATCAAGGCTCAAAGAAAGAGTGAGGGACATCCTAAAGCTTTATGTGGAATAGAGGTAGAGCTCGGAGGAAAAGGAGTACATAATCACAACCATCATAGAGTTGGAAATATAAAACAACATAAAACCACAAGCAAAATGGGTTTAAAAGGACCCATTAAAACAACATTAAATAAAAGAGAAATTTCTTAAGCTTTTGAAAAATACAAGAGGAGGGAGAGATAGTAAAAAAAATATAAAAGTAAATTAAAAATTGCTAAAATGACGATTTAGAATGAGAGGAGATAATTGGAAAGTAAATTGCAAGCAAATTAAAAGGAATAAACAAAGAGATTTTGCAGATCAGTTTATCGTAAGTGAAGCATTAAAATAGGATAATGGAGCACTTAAGGAAAAAAAAGAACTCATATTTGCATAATCTCGTCATGTCCAAAATTGCTTTACTTGCAGCTCACTGCTCCGACATTCAGCAACTTTTACCCAAGGTGACAATGCATCGTAACATTCAATTTTAAAAAAAACCTGAGACAAATCCAGAACTAGTTGATGAAAAATATCTTCGAACAACAATCTCTACCAGAAGTTTGCACGGAAATCCCGTGTAAATTTCACTCCCTTTCCCTGACATTGATCTTGGGCTAAACTGATATCTCTGCCAATTTGATGTAATTTCTGAAACCAAGACATGTTTCTGGTAATGTATCTTTATTTACTCACCGTGTAGACAGCTGCTCCCCCATCAGCTGCTCTGCACCCGCTGCGGCCACCATACTCACCATGGCGCTAATTGCGCATGCGTGGGAGCCTGCTCGTTAAAAACGAGCTTGCCTGGTAGCAGACACCATTTAAAGAAGCTCCCATTATACATTCTATTGCTGTTGGATTTAACAGTAAAGCATTCGTCAGAGGTTGCCACTTGTGTTGTCTGGTTATTCGATTCAATAACAAACGCACTGCATATTTTAGCCTCAGTAACACTGTCTGATTTCAATTCTGTACCAAGTGTCTCAAGTTGAAGCTGGAGCTCGCATTTATGCCTTTATTATGGGTAACATACTACATCCTCCCCCCACCTCCTCTCTTGCTTCCTCCAATCAGACTGCATCTTTCTCAACCCTGTGCCCCTCTCAAATCCTTTCTTTTCAACCCTATCCCACTAGTATTGACCTGTCACCCAGTGCTCCACCCCCCTTTCCCCAACTCCCTACTCTTTTATCAGATGTCTGCCCAGTTCTTGATATTATTAATGAAGGGTTTTCAACTGCAAACATTGACTATCTATTACTTTCACAGATGCTGCCTGCCCCCTGTAATTCTTCCTGCACTTTATGTGTTGATTGAGTTTTCCAGCATCTACAGACTTCTTGATAACTTTTAATTCTGACACAATATGTAAATAAAATTGACTTGAAACAATAATACAAAACTTTGGAGCCCACATTCCGACTTGTATCAGCACTTGTTAATTCTACAACTCCAGATCACACTGAGTTGTATTAGATCCCAGTTGAGTTATGATTCCACTTTAAAACTTCCATCATTCTTTCCCCTCCTTGGGATCCTTGAGATATCTGGCTTTTATCAAGCCTTTGTCTATCTTCAATTTTAATTCCAGAAATAGCAAAATACAAGATGCAGAATTCAATAACTAAAATGCATTCCTCTTGATCTGCCATTCCTCTTTTAAGATATTCCTTAATATTTATCTGCTATCAGATAATATGGTGGTGGAGTACCTTTAAGTTCCTGGGTGTTAGAGGATCTCTCTTTGAGCCAGCTTAAAGAAGGCACACCAATCCCTCTATTTTCCAAGAAGTCTGAGGGGATTCAGCATGTGGTTGAAAATTCTACCAGTGCACTTTGGAAATTATACTGACTGATTGCATCACTATCTGGTTTGGAAACTTGAAGGCTGCAGTCAGTGGCAAACCAAGCCAGATTCATCACGAGCACTGACCTCCCATCAATTGAATGCATCTATGCGAGACACTGTCTCAAGAGGGAAGTCAACATCATGAAGGACTCCCATTACCCTGGTCACAATCTCTTCTCACTGCTGCCTTCAGGCATAAGGTACGGAAGACTGAAGGTCAGCTCAAAAACATTTTTTTTTCCATCAGACGGTTGACTCAGAAGGCTCACCAGTGGCTAGACTTTGTGAGAGGTCTGAGGAGATTCGGTCTGTCACCAAACTTCTACAGATGTATTGGCTGGTAGCATCACTGCCTGATATGGAGGTGCCAACTCTCAGGACAAGAATAAACTCCAGAGATTTGTTAACTTTGCTTATGACATCACAGGCACCAGACCACTCCATCGAGGACATCAATAGGAGATGATGTCTTAATAAAGCAGCCTCTATCCTCAAAGACCCCCACCACCCAGGCCATGCGCTCTTCACTCTGCTACCATTGGGAAAAAGGTACAGGAGCCTAAAGATGCGTGCTTAATGGCACAAAGTCAGCTTCTTCCCCGCTGCCATCTGATTCCTGAATGATCAATGATCCATAGACACTGCCTGATGTTTGGTGCACTTTAAAAAAAATTATAATAAGGTTATAAGAAGGTTACAATAATGATGCTGCACAAAACACCATATTTCAGGACTTTTTCATGGCAATAAATCTTGATTCTGATTCTGATTGTGGATCTCCCCATATTGCCCTAAAGCTAAACTACTCCAGGATTACCAAATGATGCCTGTATGATTGAAGCATTGCTTTTTTTCTTGAATTAAATGCAAATATGAATATTTATTTATCCTTGTATATTGATCTCCTTCTCTGTATTTGCATTTTGTGGTCATTTAATTTAGTCTTTATTAGTTAGTACACCTTAGGTGTAAGTTAGTACACCTTAGCTTACACCGTGTGGCTGCAGCAAGTAAGAATTTCCGTGCATTGTACTTAGAGTATGTCCATGATTATAAAATTTCATCATCGTCAAATTCTTTCCAGATGCTCCTCTGAAGTGCCTTGTATTTCCTACATTAAGAGCCGAGGAGAAATGCTCATTTTTGTTAACGTCCTATCCAGTGGTTTTCAACCTTTTTCTTTCCACTCACACGCCACTTTAAGTAGTCCCTATGCCACTGGTGCTCGGTGATTAGTAAGGGATTGCTTAAGGTGGGAGGAGAAAGTTGAGAATCACTGCTCTAGACCCAATTGTTACTGAAATCATTTGCTTGAGAAAAATGGTCATTGGCCCATTTCCTTTGGAGTTCTGAAACCATGCACATAACGAGTCAATGAGGTACGATTAAAACAATGATTTTCAAACTTACCACATTAAGCAATCCCTTACTAATCACAGAACACTGATGGTATAGGGATTACTTAAAGTGATATGTGAGTGGAAAGAAAAAGGTTGAGAACCACTTAGCTGGTCTATTTTTTCTTAGTAGTCTTGTTTCAAAGCAAACACCATGAGAATTTTCAGGGCTTCCACGTAATGACTTGTGTATTCTGCAGCGTTAGCAAACAAAGGCAGAAAGAATCTTGGTTTAATGTTTTATCTTGATGACACTACCCAAAGTCTAAAGCTCAGAGAGCCAATGGCAGGGCACCAGTGTTCATTGACATTTTTAAGATTTTCCTGCTGCAAAAATCTGATGTTTTGCCCTTTCCAATATCTTAAGAGTGGTAGAGATGTTTGAATGTTATTTGGTCCACATTCAAGTGAACTTTTGTTGCTATCTTCAAGGGAATATTGAACATAAGGTTGATTTGTATGACAGTCTGTGCAGCAAGGGTTTCAATAATCAACCCATATGGCAGCCAAACTATCCAAGTTTCATTTGGGCTGCAACCAAAAAGTGAGATTGATGTGACTGGGAGTGAAAGGGCAATGAGAACCATATTGAAACAAAAACAAAAGAAAGCCATTTCCTCGGTCTCCCAGGGCTGAAAACCTTGATTCAACGGTTAATGAAAGTGTGGATCAGATTTAATAAATTGCACTTTCAAAATCTGGTCAAAACCCCCGTTTATAGATTGCAGCTTAATTTATTGTGTTGTGGTGAAGAGATTTGAATTGTCATTGCTCCGGAGATACAGTGAAAGAGGTTTGTTTTTTGTGTGCTATCCAGTAACCATTGTGGAAGTGAAACAAACATAGGATTGCTGGAGGAACTCAACAGATCCCGCAGCATCTATAGATGGAAAAGGTATACTGTATATCTGATGCTTTGTGCCTGAACCCTTCCTTTAGGTACCCTCATTGAAGTACAAAGATAGTGAAAGAATAAAACAAGAGTGTAGGGTGAGGTCGTATAGGGAGCAAAAGAGTGTACAGTATAAGGAGCAGAGGATCGAGAAAAATCTAGTTATAAAATTGGAAGGTCGTCATATTTTACCAATGTGAGGTCCATGGAAGAGCATAATAACAGTGGGAAAGAAACGGTCCTTGAATCTGGAGGTTCTACTACAAGTCTTCAGAAATTGGGAAAACTAAACAAAAAACATTTTTCAAAAATCCATAAAGTACATCTCCAAAACTTTAAGGAGAATGGAGGCTTTGCTATATCCAATTTCAGATTTTATTACTGGGCTGTCAATATTCGCTATGTTATATTTTCGTATTATTATGATAGTAAAACAGGTGGAATGATTTAGAACTGAATTCAACCCAGAAATTCTCTATTGATTCAATACTTGGAGCACCTCTACCTTTTCCTATGGGCAAAAAGATTGATAATCTAGTGGTAAACCTTTTCCTTTCCACTCACATCCCACTTTAAGTAATCGCTATGCTATCGGTGCTCGGTGATTGGTAAGGGATTGCTTAAGGTGGGATGCGAGTAGGTTGAGAATCACTGCTCTGGAACCAATTGCTACTGAAATCTTTCGCTTGAGAAAAATTGTCATTGGTCCATTTCCTTTTGAGTTATGAATCCGTGCACATAACGAGACATTCAGGTACGATTAAAACAGTGGTCTTCAAACTTTTTCTTTAAACATCCAATTAGGAATTGGTTTCAATTTGGAAAATATTTTGGGCTCCAAAGGTTTCTTCTTTTCAGTCCTATTTTATCAAATTACTATTTTCAACCTTCAGGATTTAATGCAATATCGTCGTAATAAAACAGTGTCCTCTTACATGAAATTCCTTTTTGGCTGATGCAATGGATTCTGCTTCTCAGGAATGGTCCAGATTAGGAATTAAACATTTTTATGATTTTTTATTGATAATAATTTTGTTACTTTAGAGCAACTTTCTTTTAAATTTAATTTACCAAATTCTCACTTTTTAACATATTTGCAGATTAGGAACTTTCTCTATTCTCAATCTTCAAAGTTCTTGCAGGTTATGAATTTAAATGAAACAATTTACAAATCTTAAAGACATCACAGAAAAGATTATTAGTTATTGTATTTGATGGTTCTGCTGGAATCAAGGCAATCTTCATTGGATAAAATTAAAAAGGCACGGCAGCAATATTTCTATTTCTGGAACTCTATGTTCTGGAACTCTATTTTTATGTTGGTTAATCTTTGTCACTCACTGTTACAATTCAATGTTATGCATAGAGCTTATATGTCTAAAGTTAAATTAGCTAGTATTTAGCCAAATATTAGCTCTTTCTGTGACAGATGTAAGAATGAGAACGGACCATTAATTCATATGTTTTGGACTTGTTTGACCCTTGAGAGTATTGGAAGTCTTTTGTACTTTATCAATAATTATTCTTTTAAATATTTTTATTGAGTTTAACAAATAAGTATACATACAAATTGACAATATATGTTTGCATACAAGTGAACACACACAGAAAAATAATATAAAACTGCATTAATAGTTAGTGGTAATACCTTGAATGATTGATGGAAATTACATATTCAACCATGCCAAAACCATTTGTTGAAATAATTATTAACCATGTAACCATATAACAATAACAGCACAGAAACAGGCCAACTTGGCCCTTCTAGTCCATGCTAAACATTTTCTCCCACCTAACCCCACTACCTACACTCAACCTATAACCCTCCATTCCCTTCCCGTCCGTATAAATATCCATCTTCTCATTAAATGCTAACATCAAGCCTGCCTCCACTACTTGTTCCACACACCAATCACTCTGAGTAAAGAAGTCCCCCCCTCATGTTTCCTCTAAACTTTTGCCCCCTAACTCTCATGTCCTCTCATTTGTATATTCCTCTTTCTTAAAGGAAAACGCCTCTCCACATCAACTCTATCTATACCCCTAATAACTTTGTATACCTCAATCAAATCTCTTCTCAACCTTATATGCTCCAAAGAATAAAGACCTAACTTATTTAACCTTTCCCTATAACTTAGACCCAGTAATCCTGGAAATATTTGAGTAAACCTTCTCTGCACTCTCACCAATTTGTTAATATCCTTGCTATACTTCGGTGACCAAAGCTGTACACAATACTCCAAGTTTGGCCTCACTAATGACTTGTACAATTTTAACATAACATCCCAGCTCCTATACTCAATGTTCTGATTTATAAAGCCCAACATACAATAAGCTTTCTTCACCATCCTATCCACATGTGACTTCATCATCAGGAGTCCATGTACCATAATTCCTAGATCCCTCTGTTCTACTGAAATCTTCAATGCCCTACCATTCACCATGTATGTCCTACTTGATTAACCCTACCAAAACGTGACACCTCACACTTACCTGCATTAAACTCCATCTTATTAATGTTAACCTGGTGGTCTTGTTTGGGATGGTTGAACAGAGGGTAGTGAAATTGTCTTCATTTCAATGTCATGTTTTAACCTTTGCCTCTCTTATTGATCAGATGGAAGATGCTGTCCCACCCATTCATAATCAATGGTTTTATGATATGATGTCTTATTAACCTTGAAGAAAATAAGATATTCCATAAGTGGCTTGAATTTAAACTTCCCCAATCTTTAGGTTTTTTTTATAGCCTCTGATGGGAATCTTAATCTTTCTTCTTTCTGATTCTTCTGATTATGTGTTTCTTTTTATTTTTACTGGCAATTGATTTTTTCCTATATTGCCATGTAACTTAGGAATGATTTGGAATTTAGATTAGTTAAGTACCTTTTCCTTCTTTTTCAATTTACCTATGAATAACACTATTGCATAGATCTCCTGGCTATTAAAGAAGGAAATGCAATCATATGACAAACCGAAACAGGTCAAGTGGCCAGGATCCAAAACCAGTAGCCCAAAAAGTGGATGAGGTTTAGGTCAATAAGCAAAACTGCAAAAATAATATCGAACATATATTTCCAATATTTTTTCAATGAAGGGCAGGACAAAAAGATAGGAATCAGGGAAGGCACCTCAGAATCTCATTACTCACAGATTGGGAGTAAAAATGAGTTAGCTTGTCCTTGGACATACGGGCCCTTTGGTCCACCTTAAACTGTATCAAAGAGTGTCGAACACACATTGAAGAAGTGTTAAGTAATTGGAGAATGTTCTTCCATGTCTCTCTAAGGACAATAGAGACCATCTCTATAGGTAAGGGTATCTTGAAGTTCTCTTTCCCATTCATTCTTAATTTTATCAGGTATCACTGGATATATTTTCAGGATCAAATCATTAATCTCTTCTGAAAGGGGTTTAAACAAAATTTTAATCAGTAACTTCTGTCTGATGTGGTATCTGAAAAGTAGATAAAGTGACGTTTAATATGTTCCTAATCTATGGATATCTGAAAAAAAAGTGATCTTGGCAAACTATATTTTTCATACAACAGCACAAAAGATGAGACAGTTGTCCATAAGTAAACTGTGAAAATATACTATTCTCTACGTGTAGCATAAAAGAAAAGCTTGGTCAATTCTAGATGGTTAGAAGAAAAATTGTATAGAATAGAACATGACAAAAATTTGTTCAATTCAAAAATGTTACAAAATTGAAACTATATTCAGATTGAATGTCTAATTATTAAATTTGTCATTTGTTTATTCAATTTAGTGAGTGCAAAGCGGAGCAAGGCCCCTAAAATGGAAGCCAGTGAGAACCCCTGCACGAACCCGCACTCAAAACTCACCTATCATGGACAATGAATTTCATCTAAACCTTGTGTCCAGAAAATTACATACTGAATATTAATTGCTCAATAGTAGAATCTAAAATAAGACAATGCCATACTAACATTCTTTTTTAAATTTCTGTAGCTATTTCTTTCTAAACCTAGGGTTCTTATTCTGCCCTATATATGAAGAAATTCTAGAATCATTAATAGCAAAAAAAGACTTGGTGATTAAGGTTGGAATTGCCAGAAATTTGGTAAAATTTTGGTAAAATAATCATTTTAACCAATCGAAGACAAGGACAATAGAGACCATTTAGTAAACGATGTTTAACATTGTCATTTAAAGTGATTTGAACACACCAGGAGATCTAGTTTAACTAAAGGGAAATATCCTAAACCACCTTTCAATGGTTTTCCCAAACTATAGCATGTTTAAACTTAGGAAAAAAATCAGGTTAAATTTGAAGAAACACGTTTGATTTTTAGACTGCAGGCATGTAACAGCACAATCAAGGAATTTTGCCGCTACACGAGGAGTCTGAAAAGGAACTTGCAGGAATTTTGGGTCAATTCCTGCACCACGATTAATCCTGCAGGACCCCTACAACTTTTTGGAGGAAGCCTGCTGCACAAATCATGAAGAAAAAATTTGTTGTTGGTCCATCCACCGGGACTGTTGCACTCAGGTAATTGCAGCCTAAAAAAGGTAGGAATTGTTTTTTTCTGATTTTCCCAACATTGTAATCTAAAAACCATACTGAAGACCATTTATTCAACATTTTCATACAATGTAAGTCAATCCTTTCCGAATCATCTTAACTTTTATTTGAGTGTAGAAATGCGGAGTTAACAACAAAAATAATTGTTTAACAGGTAAAATATGATAGGCCGGCTTTGGTTTTCACTTTTTTTTTAGTTAAGGGGTTAATTTTGTAATAAAATGCAATTCTTGTCATGCTTGGCTTTAAGAGGTTGGGTGGTCCAGTTTACATATGTTACCTGGTGTCTGTGTTTGTATAAGTTAACAATTATTAATTCAATCCTGATCTCTTTGTAATATTGTTATGTTTATTAAACTGAAATTTAATAAAAAGATTGAAAAGAAAAGAGAATATTATTGCATAAGAATTTTTCACTGACTTTTGTGCTTGTCTGCTCTATTACAGTTTGTGTGAGTTTTATGCATCATTCCTTATGTATGTATATAAAATTCAATAAAAACATTGAAAAAGAAAAGAAAGAAAGAAAAATCCATCAAAGCAGTCAAGAGAATTTATCAAGTTTAATCCCAGGTAAGTGATTCACCCAGATGGAGCAGGGCAAGAGTTCCCCATACAAAACTTGCCAATTTTTCTGATATGTGGGTTTAATACTCCCTGAAGAATTATACCAATTCAACCAAGTGGGAAATGGATTGTATTTTATAGCGACCAATGAGAAAGGATTCAAATCAGAACTTAAAACCAATGGAGTGAAACACCAAAGTTTCAGTGAGAACATAAAAACACTGGAGAAACTCCAGTAGGGGGTAAAGTCTGCGTCCACTCTCTCAGATATAGTGGAAGCCACATTGAGAGCACACTTACCCCTGTGACCACTAGAAATGCACCCAGACCACCACACTCACCATCATTCAGGGTCCCAAACAGTCCTTTCAAGTGAAGCCACACTTCACTCATAAATCTGCAGAGGTCATCAGGTGCTCTTGTTGTGGCCTCCGCTACATCAGAGAGACTGAACGCAGACTGGGAGATCATTTTGTTGTCCACTACAATAATTGAGATCACCCGGTGGCAACTCATTTCAGTTCCCCATCTTGAACTGTCTGTCCATGGTCTCATGCACTGCCAGACTGAGACCACCCTCAAATTGGAGGAACAACACCTCTCTCTCTCTCTCTCTCTCTCTCTCTCTCTCTCTCTCTCTCTCTCTCTCTCTCTCTCTCTCTCTCTCTCTCTCTCTCACCCTTTTTAAAAGCCTGAAAAGCAATGTTAATGCTGTATACATGTATACATGACCCATCTCTGGAATCCATTTCCCACTTGCTTGTTCACACAGATCAGAAGAAAAGCTGGATCAATGAGGTTAGGTGGGACAAAGTGCATGGACTCGATGCTGTAATTGATATATGGCTACATGTTATAAAGTATAATGGGTCACATCAGACTTAACACTACCAATACTAGCAAACGTGTGCAGACAGACAAGCATAGTACAACCCAATCTCATCGGATTTAACACTAATGAGTACAGACTTATAACAACCAAGTATTTCAATACACTACTCACTATTCCTTGTCTAACGTTGGCACAGTTCCAATGGTATGTATAGTGCACACCTTACTAATGAATCCTCCAGTGTTGTTCACAGTTTGTGACCTTGAGTGGAGCAAGGTTCATCTCAGGAGAAAGAGCTACTGCATGCAATGGACTTTATAATAGGGTAAGCTGGAGCATCTTGCCGAGGTAATCATTCAGTGATAAAGGGGCCAATGGGGAAGTGTGCATTAATAGGTGGATAGGGTACAACCTTGATTGGCAGGTGATGCAACTTCTGACTCGGTTCCAGGCGGAGAGGTCATGTGACCCTCCACAATCCTACTGGGCTCCAGATGGAACAGTCACGTGACGCTGCACAATCTACCACAGTCTCGATATATTCTTGGCGGTGATTGGTTATTTAAGAAAAGAATACATTTTAATTTGGTATGATCAAGGAACTTTCCCTTTGAAGATCAAATTTATTTTAACACAGTCACAGGCCCTTTTGACCCACGAGCCCATGCCACCCAATTACATCCAATTAACCTACAACCCCAGAATGTTTGGATCAGTAGGAAGAAACATGTGCAGACACAGGAAAAATTTACAATCTCCTCACAGACAGCGTAGGATTTGAACCAGGGTCCAACCTGGTCGCTGGTACTGTACAGTGTTTCACTAACTGTGCCACCCCAATAAGTTTCAATTTTTGGCCTAATTTTTAGTTCCAAAAGCGGTCGGTACTAGCTGTGCTTATTTCTTCAAAAACTGATGGACTTGGCAATAGAAGAGGTAAGAGGTTCCTTCTTATTTTCTTCATTAATGCTGCATATGATCAGTTTCTGAGTTATTGCCTTCATTTTAATGGCAATTTTAAGAACCATCTCTCACAATGACAGATGGTAGTGGGCATATGGCAGAAATTGTGTGGCAGATGCAGATAATGTTTCAATCATAACACTCTGCAGTGAGGTGTAAGTCAACTGGCTGATAGCAGTGTCAGATGAGAATTAGTCCTTCAGTGGGACAGGGTGTTACAGTGGATTAGCACTCTATCTGCATCCCATGTTATAATCCAGTCTGAGGATGTGAAAGTTACCCATCTACTGACTGTAGATTCCGTGCATAAAATAAGCTAAGGCAGTTCCAAAGCAGAACAGACAGCAATCAGAAAGTTAACGAATAGGTCAGGACAATATTTGATGTTGAGATGGAAGTGCTGTATTGATGCCCTTTGGAGCAGAGACAAGCTAATTTTACAGCCCAGTACATTGTGTTGCAGTCAGCCTTAACGTAACCATTGGTCATATTACGTAATGAAGTGTGATTGCAGTAATTTCCATGCCCACAGTAGGTATCTTTCATTTTTGGGGAGCAAATTTAAATCCATTAGACTATTGAGGTCCTTATTACATGGAAAAGGACAGAAAATATATCAATGGTTTCTTGAATAGAAAACAGTACATGGAGATAAAGAAAAAGTATTCAGGGTTTTAAGGTTTTATAGAATTCATAGGAAAAATTGTTTTTATTGTTATAAGATCTACAGTTTGACCTAATAGATTTAAGATGGAAGAACCAGATAGAAAACACAATTTTGTTTTGATGCAGCTCAGAATCTCTGAAGTAGATTCAATCTAAACTTTTAAAATGGAATTAAATAAATACTTGAAATGGAAAGGCATTATCAGGCCCTGGAGAAAGGATAGTGGCCATGAGACTAATTGGCAATCTCTTTCAAAGAGCTATCACAGGAACGAAGGCCTGAATGGCCTCATCATGAATGGTTTGATTCAATGGTTTCAAAATTGCCATGGATTTCTTAACACTCAAATGTTCGACAACATCAGCTCCACAGGAGGCGAGAGATAGTTATGTTTTGCCATCATTATTCAGCTGGCCTGAATACACCTGGGATTGACTATCCTCCAAAGCTAAGCAGACACAGGCCTGGTCAGTACTTGGAGGGGAGACTGCCTAGGAACACCAGGTGCTGTAGGCTTCTGTGAGGGGCACTGGACAAAGTGATGACTCTGTGTCTGCCTTACAGTCGACAAAAGTTAAAGGATTTCATGTATATTACATTCTCATTGTAGTATTACATGACAATAACAGAAACTTTGACCTTCACTAAAGTAACCCTAAATCACTGACCATATGCCATTCAGAAAATTAGCTCTCAAATACTCATCATTTACAAAGACAGATTTCCTCCCTCTTTCAAGGATAGTCTATTAATGATCTGGAAGAAAGATAAAATTCACATGTGAGGAAATTAAAGGAATCTATCTTCATTAATGTGGTTTCAATGCTATAAATAAATAAATGAAATGTGGTGGATCCATTTTTAAACAGACACACAACAATGAATTAAATACTAACTAGATATAATTCTCTGTATATGCACTTAAAATTCCTGTCGATTTACATTTAAAACTTAGGTTGACTTTTGTTCCTTATCAAACAACTATCAGGGTCAACGCTGAGAACTCTATAATGGCAAGGAACAGATGTATAATGTCGCTGCACAATTCACCAGAAAGCAAGAGGCCATTCCTTCAGCTGATCTTACAGATAATACACAATTAAAATCATCTGACCACATAAAGGTTAAAACAGGTGGCATCATAAGGAGCAAATTATTGTGCATTATGGAATATATGTTGAAATAAATAGACTTGCAATCAAGCAAGTCATTTGGAAAGGGAGAAAAAATATTCTTGTTAACTTAAAATGATGGATACTGCTATGATAATAGATTTCTGCAGGCTAAACAATCATTACTGATTTATTTGCAAACAAATTTACTCAGTGGTAAAAATAAACCCTTGGCCCAGAGACTGCAAAGTGTAGCCCGCGTTCACTGCTAAGCAATGTGAAAAGATCACACTTATTTTATGCAGTGCACCTGCTGTGAACATGCAGGGAATAGCCAATAGTTTCTCAGTAATAATACTTTGCACATCAACAAGGCCACCTAAAATGACAGAACGAGAAGAAGACGGAATGAACTGACCCAGTGGGTAAAAGGAGAGGACACCATTTTCTTGTTTATCTTCATTGTGTGATGACATTGTTTAATGGGTTTAATGTATCGTATATGTTGAGCGTTGAGTGGGTGGGGAGGGGGGGTGAAGGAGGGAGGGAAGGGAGGGGGGAAAAGGGGAGAAAATTACACTGTGTACATTCAAGAGGGAAATGTTTATGTGTATTTTGGTCAGTATGGTTCATAGTGTGAATTTTTTTTTAATTAAAAAAACTTTTACCATGCAGATTCCATTTATTCGGTGAAGTTGGGGGAAATGCTGACAATATATTTCGCAGTCAGTAAATCAAAAGGTATGCAGATGGTTTAAACCCAAAACAAAAACAGGAAAAACATTCAGCAGGTGTGGAACGAGCTTCCGGGAGAAATAGTGGCGGCGGAGTCAATTTTATTATTTAAGAAAAAGCTGGACAGGTATATGAATGAGAAGAAGGTGGAGGGTTATGGTCATTGTGCAGGTAGGTGGGACTAGAGAGGAGTGTTTGGTTCGGTGCGGACTAGAAGGGCCTAATGGCCTGTTTCCGTGCTGTAATTGTAATATGTTATAGGTCAGGTAGTATCTGTGCAAAGAGAATCAAAGTTATTGTTTCAGGCAAAGGTCTTCAACCTGAAACATCATCTCTGGTACTCTTTCAACAGTGTGACCTGGCCTGTGGTGTGCTTGTAGACTTTTCAGCTTGTGTTTCAGATCTTTGGTGTAGCCAGCTGTTTAAAAAAAACACAGAAGGTTTCTAGTAAAAGCACATTCTAGATTCTCCACTAAATGGAGACTCACCTACTTCAAAATGGTGATCACCAGCTCTGGCATCATGTTCCTTGCACCCAGTAGCAATAAGCTCTGACTTCACCAAATTCTTTTGTGTTTTGCCATCTCTAACTCACATTTAATTCCATTTCCACTGAAGAATTTGGCTAATTTAACTCAAATTGGTTTCTTTCTAATGTAAGTCCTAAGCAACAGTAGATTTTGAAAAGAGAGGATATTTTCAGTTCTGAAATAATTGCTGAGCATAGAAACTACTTTGGTCTTCCTTCAATATATATCTACCAAGATCTTTTCCCCAAAAGAAAAACATATGCAAGAACCACGTATATTGTAGACCATAGATTGTCTCACCAGGCCGATGGGTTCAGAGTAATCATTGGTGAATTCTTGCATTGCTCTTATCCCACTGGTGCTCTTTCGGAGTTTGCTAACTGCTT
This sequence comes from Narcine bancroftii, assembly GCF_036971445.1. Lineage (NCBI taxonomy): Eukaryota > Metazoa > Chordata > Chondrichthyes > Torpediniformes > Narcinidae > Narcine > Narcine bancroftii. The sequence goes on from NC_091476.1 coordinate 171,112,617, forward strand.
GAATATTCCAGGCCACTGCACATTTGCTGCCGGCAGTTTGCTTGAAAAGAGATACACTTGGGTGTCCTTGGTTCCAAAAGGTTGCACATCTCTGCGATGGAGCCACGGCTCTGGATCAAGATGTACTGCACGCTTCGTCTTGCGTGGCTTGTATCCTTTTCCAGTAACTAGGTGATGCTGGAATGTGGAACGAGAAACAAATTGCTGAAGGAACTCAGTGGGCCAAGCAGAACCTGTCACTGTTTCAGATGGAGACTCTGCTTCAATAATGAGAGTGTACACCAGCCATTCTCAACTTTTTTTGCCTATGCCCCCATCTCCCCCTCCCCTTCCCCCCTCCCCCACCCCCCCCCCGGGTCCTGGATTCTGCTCAAAGTATACGGGCCCCCTTCCCTGTTTTGGTTTCTTCTGACTTCTCTCCCTTCTGACTACATTTTTAAAAAAACATGAAAAATATTTATGTTGCGAGGTGTAAAAAACAGGATTTTTACTGAAATATGCTATTGTGCCATTCATGTGTGTATCGGGGCAAGAGTCCTTGGGCCCCATTGAGAATGGTTGGTGTGGAAGTTATCCAGAATAAAGAGGTAAGGTCGGACAAGAACTGGTTGCTAATAGGTGGAACCAGGTAAAGTGGATGATTGGCAGGTGGAACCAAGTGTGGAAGGAGATCCCTTCATCATATTTTGATTGTACTATCCAATCTAAAACTTCCATACGTGATCATTTGCGAAAATACAACCTGAAGAAATACGTGGTCCATAAAAAAAATTATATTTCTTCTACAGTACTTGTGAGTATGATTTTGCCTAACATTGGATCCAATGCAAAACTAATTGGCAGCTCATCTCTATCGTCCTTATGCTGTGAGAAAACCGTAGCAGTACTATAAGGTGATGCATCTCCTGTCAGCAGTTATAGATTCAAAGGATCAGCAAGAACAGGGAGGTGTGAACTCAACAACTACCACTAAATTAACAGAAACTAGCTTTTATTTTATTCTGCATCTCCTTTCACTATGTATTCTAGATAACCATATAACAATTACAGTACAAAAAGAGGCCAGCTTAGCCGCTCTAGTCCACACCGATTTAAGTGATCTCCACTAGTCCCACCGACCTGCTCCCTGTCCATAACCCTCCAACCCCCTCCATCCATCCACTCATCCAAAATGACAAAATTGACCCTGCTGCAACCACCTTGTCCGGAAGGTCATTCCACTCAGCCACCACTCTCTGAGTGAAGAAGCTCCCTCTTGTATTACTTCTAAATGTTTTTCCCCCTAATGCTTAACTCATGACCCCTCTTTCCAATCTCACCTACCCTCAAGAGGAAGAGCCTATTCACATCTATTCTATCTATCTATCCCCCTCATAATTTTATACACCTCTATCAAATCCCCCTCAACCTTCTACACTCCAATGAATAAAGACCCAGTCTACTCAATCTTTCTTTGCATTCTAGATACTGCAATCCAGTGTTTGACAAACTATTGTAGAGGCTCTAATACTGAAAGATGGGAGCAGGTAACTACATCAATTGAGAAGCCCTGAAATCTGTGATGTCATTTAGAATAAGTGCATCCAACGTGTGAAAGGCACTGTTCTACACTTTTCTCGAATAGCTGAGATACACCTCTGCAAAAGCTCTCTTTTCTCTGCCCCCCCCCCCCTTCTCAGAATCATCAAGGTGTTCCTTTTACATTCTATTTATTTTCTCCATGTTTGCTTTTGTTTAAATATTATCTAGTTAGCCAGTGCTGGCAGATTTTGAGTAAAATGTCCTAGTTTTCTGGAAAATTCCTTGAAGTTGTAGCGACCCTAATAAAACTTTTATCAAAATTCAAGATTCAAAATACCTTTATTTTCGTGAAACAGTACAGAGGATGTATGATTACACAAAATTGCCTTCTGCCTGCCATAAGGAAGACAGTTGTCATTAGTGTTTCCAGGTGCCTCTACAATAAGAGAGAAAGACAAGTAAGCAAGAGTCCCTTCAGGCTCACTGAGTGTCCATGGATTTACCTCCAGAGCTTCTGCAGCCACACAGACTCCTGTTTGATCCATGGGCAACCCAGCATCCAGATCGAAACTTCCAATGCAATCGGAGAGCCCTCTTGTCCTTTTGCACCCTTTTTAAATCCCAGCTTTGATACCAGCTTCCCATGAGCCGGACTCCAGCAGGCTGCAACCTGTGTGGGTCCCCTGACCACAAGTTGGCCACAGCCTCTCTGGGTCCCTCACCCATTGATCCCTTTCTGGTTGGTCACCATCCTGTAGAGTTGTCTCCTCTGCTCCTCTTTCTCAACAGAATTGGGGGAGGGGTGGTGGTGGTGGGGATTCTCCCCATTTTTGGTGCCCCCTGCATTGGTCCACTGCTCGTTGGAGTCTGTAATCCCTCGAGGCCACTGACCATCTTGGGCACAGACCTCTGTGGTTTCAGGATTTTTCTTTAAAAACATGGTAGGCTCTGAAAGGCCTTTATTGCCTGTACAGAGATGCTGGCGGTGGTGTAACTACGAAGGGTGCAGGTGCAACAATAGCTCCCCTTGAGCACATTTTTCAAAAGTGGTGACATCGCACCTCCTTCCTACCGCTCTGTCACTGCCGCAAGCCCCCCCACCCCCACCCCCACCCCCTTGCTCCAACACCACTGAGAAATCAGTGCAGCCTGCCATTTTACTCTTGCTCACCATCTGGCTTATGTCGTGGCACTTTTTTATGTGCTTGTTCCCCCTATCGTTAGAACCTGGTTACACCCCTGCCTGCCAGCATTAGGATTTGGGTGGTTGAACCATTCAGAGTAGCGCTATGTCTCCATTCCCAGTCCAGAACAAAGGCAGTCCTGCTGTTATAGAGGCTCTCAGGGTTCTTAAGGAGGTGGTATAGAAATTGTGCATGCACTGGTAATGATTCTCCAATGTTCTATAGATTCAGGGTCAGTTCTGTGGATTGGAGGGTAACTAATGTGGTCCCATACTAATGTATGAAAGGAGGGAGAAAGAAAGCTGGGAATTATAGACCAATTAGCATGACATCAGTGGTGGGGAAGATGCTAGAGTCAATTATAAAAGATGAAATAGTGGCACATTTGGATAGCAGTAATCGGATCAGTCCAAGTCATCATGTTCCCCTTATAATTTTCCCCTTTCAATCTCAAACCATGGCCTCTGGTTTGAATATCCCCCACTCTTAATTTAAAAAAGCCAATCCACGTTGACTCTCTGTCCCTTTTAAAATCTTGAACACTTGAAAAACAAATCTTGTAGTGTACCTGGACTTTCAGAAAACATTTGATAAGGTCCCACGTCGGAGATGAGTAGGTAAAATTAGAGCACATGGTATTGGGGGTAGGGTACTGACAGAGATAGAAAGTTGGTTGGCAGAAAACGAAGAGTAGGGATTAATGGGTCCCTGTCAGAATGACAGGCAGTGACTAGTGGGGTACCACAAGGCTCAGTGCTGGGACCACAGCTATTTACAATATACATTAATGATTTAGGTGAAGGGATTAAAGTAACATTAGCAAATTTACAGACATCACAAAGCTGGGTGGCAGTGTGAAATGTGAGGAGGATGTTATGAGAAAGCAGGGTGACTTGGACAGGTTTGGTGAGTGGGAAGATACATGGCAAATGCAGTTTAATGTGGATAAATGTGAGGTTATCCACTTTGGTGGCAAAAACAGGAAGGCAGATTATTATCTGAATGGTGTCAAATTAGAAAAAAGTGAAGTACAATGAGATCTCATTGTTCTTGTTCATTATTCACTGAAAGTAAGCATGCAGGTACAGCAGGCAGTGAAGAAAGCATGTTGGCCTTCAGAACAAGGGGAGTTGAGTATAGGAACAGAGATGTCCTTCTGCAGTTGTACAGGTGCCCTGGAGAGACCACACCTGGAGTATTGGGTGCAGTTTTGTTCTCCAAGTTTGAGGAAGGACATTCTTGCTATTGAGGGAGTGCAGCATAGGTTCATGAGGTTGGTTCCCGGGATGGCGGGACTGTCATATTTTGAAAGATTGGAGTGACTAGAGTTGTATACACTGGAATTTAGAAGGATTAGCGGGGATCTGATTGACACATATAAGATTATTAAGAGATTGGGAATGTTGGAGGCAGGAAACATGTTCCCGATGTTGGGAGAGTCCAGAACCACTGGCCACAGTTTAAGAATAAGGGGTAGGCCATTTAGCATGGAGTTGATGAAAATCTTTTTCACCCAGAGAGTTGTGGATCTGTGGAATGCTCTGCCTCAGAAGACAGTGGTGGCCAATCTCTGGATGCTTTTAAGAAAGTGTTAGATAGACCTCTTAAAGGTAGAAAAGTCAAGGGATATGGAGTAAATGCAGGAATGGGGATAGTGATGCTGGTTCGAAGGGCTGAATGGCCTACCCCTGCACCTATTGCAATCTTTGAATTCGTACCAAGCAGAGTATTTGGACCTTCATCTGAATATATCAAATTACACAATCATCTGGGGGTACAACTGTTGGTCATGTATCTCATACCCATGCCTTGACCTTTGAATCAGGATCAATTGTACTGACGAAAACCTTTGACCATTTATAAAATGAATAAATTAAATTCTGCACTATTTCCTTTATCCTGCTATGACTTTTAACCTTGTGCCTTGGATTCCTTTATTTTGGCTTTTAGGGCATATTCACCCATTGACAGTTGTCAAAACTGTTGCAGCAGTCTGGTTGAATTAGGAGTATCTCACAAGTACTCCGAGATCAAATTCTGCAGCTGGCCATGAGGTCGTGAAACATGAAAGTCTGAAGACACTGTAAAATAGTTCATCCATGCAGAGATTGTACAATCTACCCTTTTGAATCTGACAGCCTAATGTGGTTTATGAAACAGTTCAGAGCATCACTGCATCTAATTGTGATATGTTGAGACGATGCGACCCTTTGGCCTGATTCACGATGTGCAAAAGAAGGCAGAGAGTCAGAACTAATTCATGACACTGCAAGGCACATTTGTCATGAAAGCAGGTCAAAACTACAGGCCCCTGGGCAATCTGCGGTTAGATGTGTAGCATTCCTACAAATTTGCTGGTATGGATTTTGTATCACCATACTGACAAAGGTTATATTTTGCTTTCATATTTAAATTTCACTTGGCTGAAAGAAACACGGAGTAATAAACTGTTTATAACTTCAAAGGACAATAAATCATCTAGGCACTAACATCACCTAACAGCCTGATTATGCCTGGGATTATCTGATCTCTGACATTAAACAGGCACAGGACTGTTTGTACTAGGAGGGGAGACTGCCAAGGAAGACCAGGTGCTGTAGGTTTCTGTGGAGGGCCGCTGGACAACTCTCTCTCTGCCTTATGGTAGACAAAAGTTAAAGAATTTCATGAATGTTACATACTAAATGTGACAATAATGGAACTTTTAAAACCTTTAACCTTTAAAAGATTTCAGAGATACATCACCCAGAACCCAGAGATACATCACCCAGAACCCAGAGATACATCACCCAGAACCCAGAGATACATCACCCAGGACCCAGAGATACATCACCCAGGACCCAGAGATACATCACCCAGGACCCAGAGATACATCACCCAGGACCCAGAGATACATCACCCAGAACCCAGAGATACATCACCCAGGACCCAGAGATACATCACCCAGGACCCAGAGATACATCACCCAGAACCCAGAGATACATCACCCAGAACCCTGCACATTGTATTTCACGGCCCTTCTGCCTGTTGTCTTCGTGATCAATCTGCGATTCAAAGTATGTTCCCAGCCTTGACCATTTTATCACCCACCACTTGAGACCGAACAAAAATTAAAAACAACGCACCTTGAAGTGAAAATTCAACCAGTGATAAGCCTAAGACAACTCCCATTTCCTTAAGCGGAATGTTTATTTGGCTTTGCTGCTGAGAATTGTGACTTATGCTTGATAGCAGGTCTTGGAATCCTAAAGTTGAATAAATATCATGGAAACAGGCCCTTCAGCCCACCATGTCTATGCCAACCATTTTGCCAAGCTTTTTCAGTCTCATTTGCCTGTATTAGATCCTTCTGGGGACACGTTCCGTACAATCCACACTCTGCCAAACATCTCCGTGACGCCATGCATTGTGGATGCTGTCCATCAAGACGAGTCCCTGCGAAATGCAGCATTCAAGGAAGTCACCTGGGCTCAGCCTCTGAATGCAGCAGGCATTGCTGCGGGATGGGGAGCGAGGATGGTGATGAAATCGGAAATGAGTTGGAATGCCCAGTCCTGAGCCAGTTAGAAACAGACTTTCATGACATTCTAAAAAACGTAATCTGCCCTGATGTCTTCCACGTCAATGAGCCCTCCCGGCCTTTGTTTTTGACTTGCATATGATGACTAATTGGGTGAGGTACCTGGTAACAGAACCAGTACAAGAGTCCATGCCTTTGGCAAAGAGAAGGAGATAATTGTCAGGATATAAAATGCATTAGGATCAAAGGCATTCATTCACTTTTGGATGAAATTCTCCACTAAAACTTACCACATCACCCTTACACTAGACCAGCCATTCTCAACTTCACTTTTGGCTGGCTCAAAGCTCCCTGTGAAGTTTTGGTTTCTTCTGTACTTATGTCTTATCAGTGGCATGAAAAGAACATAAAAGATATTTGCATTACATGAAAAGAAAACAAGGCTTTTGCTTAAATGTGCTGTGGAGCCATATGCATCCCCATTGAGAATGGCTAACCCATTAAACACGATTAAAATGGTTTCTCTTGCATTGCCACAAGATGTGCTGACTTCTACAGACAGTGACTTTCAAATCGTCGACAATTGGGATGCACATTGGTGACATTAGCAAAACAGTAGCTAAATACCCACTCATGAACAGAGATGTCGATGTAGTAGTGGGATTGGAATTGAAGTGGTTGGCCTCTGGGAGATCCTTGCTGTTGAAGTGAACAGATCAAATGTGCTCAATGAAGCAATTCCCAATCTATGTCCAATCTCCTCAATGTAGCCTTCTCCAGCAATTTTAGGTACTGCTCTAGACCCTGACATCTGCACGCTTCTTAAGCCACCATCAACTGCTTACCACCATCCCTGAAGGATCAGTGCAACCCAATTTGGTAGGAATGGCATCAAATCCATGCTATTATTTCCTATATACTGCCAATGTATGTGCTCTATATACACACTGCCGCACAATGGAATGTGCCACATTAAAAGTATGCAAATTTAGCAAAATATTCCATACTGAGCTACTATAGACATGTTATGGAATTGCTGTACACATTGTCAAGTTGATGCATACACAAGCAAGCCAATGCGCACACTATAGAGTATAATGCAAGACTGACAGCTCCAGGCTTGCATGCTGGGCTTATGTACATCACTGCTTCTGTCACATGGACAGGAAGTGATGCCATCAGCTCAGATAAAAAACCTGTGTTGGATGTAGGTCAATTTCCTGTGTTTTCCACAGCACACCCACCATTTTGGGAGTCAGTTCACTTGCTGGTAAGTGAATCACAACATTATCCTAATTTATGACAGCCCAATTGTTGGATCCAAATTCCTGCACAAGCCGGAGAGTAAGAAAATGAAAAATTACTCATCAGCCTTTCTGCATTTCATTCTTTAACAGCCTAGAGAGTTCAAGTTCAGAAGTTCAAGCTCATAAACATTTTTAAAGTATCTGCCACTCACTGCCACAGTATTGGCATTCATTGTGAATAAGACAGAAAGTGATCTTGCTTTTATATCAAAGATGATGGAATTCTTGGTCCTTTTGCTAACTGTGCTGCCTGTCAACTGTGAGACCATTTGTGACTTGTTGGCTGAAGAAATGTGCCCAAACGCTAAAAAAGACGTAATTTGTTTAGCATCCTAGGGGTTTGAATCATGATTTTCACTCACGGTTAAAACTGAGCTCATTAACTCCTTCGTGGATGGTATCCAAAAACTTATGAGTGTAAGACTAGCCAGTAAGGTCAATCAAAAAAGAAATCAAACCTGTCTCCTAAATCACCCTCTATCTCCTAGTTCCAAGTTAATTTTGTTTCCAATTGGTTCGCTCATCCTGGATCCAATGTGATCTCCCTTCTGGATAGCCTACCATGCAATAACATGTCACTGGCCTTGCACAGACTATCTACTCCTATGGATGGAAGTGCGAGATAGATATAGTGGGAAGTCTTTAAGACTGGTCTGAAAAGTCTCAGAGAAACTGACCCCTGCAAAAAACAGGAAGTGGGAAGAGGGAAATATGGGTGGTGATGGGATTGTGTTAAAGTTGGGAATGCGGAGGCTGCTGCAGTGGAAAGTCATGGCGAAAAGTACTCTGCCCTTGTTCTGTCTTGCATTGGGTTATGGGGCGGGTTGGGGGGCTGTATGTGGAAGTCCAATAAATGAAGGAATGAAGGAGATGTAGGTGAGGGGAGAAAGGGGAGGAGTGTAGATTAACAGGTAAGAAGGGGATAGAAGTGGAAAGGTAGAAGTGAAAGAAGCTAAAGTGATTGGATGGTGGGGGGTGGGTGGAGGGAGTAGAGAGCCCTTTATCCATATATTGCCTCTTACCTGTTGACCTGCACACATCTCCCTTCCTTTCCTCCCTCCTCCCATCTTCTTTATTCAGGCATCTGTCTGTTTTTTTTTATTCCTAATGAAGGGGTCAGGCCCAAAATGTTGGTTACCCTTCCTTTCTTATAATTGTCACGTGATCTGCTGAATGTCTCCTGCACACTCCTGCATCTATAGATTTTTGTGGTGTTTTTTTAGACATACAGCATAGTAACAGGCCCTTCTGGCCCACAAGCCCGTGCCTCTTAGTATCTGCATGCATTTTTTGAAACGCACGCAGACACTGGAAGCTCCTTACAGACAGTGCCGGATTTCAACTTGGGTCATTGGCACTCTCACTGACTACTATACTATCCACGCCACCCTATACATGTTTAACCGTACCTATTTTCACCTCTCATTTCCATTGACAACTGGAATGGACTCCATCAAAGTGATCATCCTCTTTTTTTCCAACGTTCCACCTCACTGGATCTTTCCCTAAGAATATTCCCTCTAAGGATTGGCAGAGAGCACGTCAATTGAATGGTGACCAACTGGCTTTGCTTTGTTCTTGTTTTCACGTGAGAGGTGGCTACCGCAGCAAATGCCCACACCTAAGTTCCTGTTTATATGGACCAGCCAATAGAATTATGCAGTAGGAAATCAACGGTGTTGCCTTCAGTGAACAAAGTGCTCCATCTTGTTTAAAAACTCCATGCATCAGTCTGCAAATTGGACGTGTCTGCGCAAGTGTCAAAACGTTAAGCCCATTCACTCAGTGCTTGGCGACTGAAACTAGACTGAATGACAAAAGGATCTAATGTATTTTTCAGGCACTTCCTCAAGAACATTTGGAAGATCACAGAGCACTTAGGACATGCATCAGTGTAATTATTGTTACCTTGTTATCTACAATTTCCAATTAAATTCATTTTGTTTTCTGACAGGACAGATTAAAGAGTCTTCCCGAAAGGAAGTTTACTGCTGCCAGTGAGGGCATTTAATTGACTGGTATCTCTAATAGAAGATGCCGGCTCTTCAAGATCCCTTTGAGATGAAAGACGTGGCCATAAGCTGCTGAAGTGTGTGTTCCATCATTTATAAGATGGAAGATTAGGAGGAGTGTATTCACTACCATGTCAGATAAAATAAATTGTATTTTATTTATTAACTGGGATTACATGGATTAGTTTAATATTGTCACCAGTCACTGCATTTCCCACATTTATGGTTCTCTTTGTTGTGTATGATAAACTTTATTTCCAGCTGGAAGAAAACAGTTTGTTTTTGGCTTGTATTGTGAACACATGTGAGATGAAGATACACACTCTTATTGTGAAGATCTATTATATGGCAGAGTATCTTATACCAAGAGGATAAAGGTTGCAAAACCCAGTTTTAGCCTTGTCAAGAATATAGGAAAAAAACACTTGAAGAAAAGAGAAAAACAAAAACTGATTAAAAGAACAATGGAGTTAAACAAGGAAGTTTGCCAATGCTGAGGTTGAGTGCAATACACAAACGTGCTGGAGAAACCCAGCAGGTCACGCAGCATCCCTAAGAAGTGAAGGGTCACCAACGTTTTGAACCTGGCCCCTTTGTCAGGTTTGTTAGGTGTGGTGAACTGTTGAACTGTATTGCATTCCTGATTTCCTGGCTCCGCCCTGTCCTGTAACTGTGCATGTGCCCCCTCCCCCCCCCCCTCTTTTGACCTTGTATAAACCCTGACCCTTCCCCAGAAAGCCCAGGACATGACGCAGGATGAGGTCCTTGTTCATTGTGAGTAAAAGCCTGTAGATCAGTGACACAGTATCAGCCTCTCGAGTCATTTACTGCACAGTATTAGGTAGATGACAAAACATTTGGTTACCCTTTGCTTCCTGTGGAAGCAAACATTGTGTTGCGTTAAAATAATACACTGCTTTAGTTCAAATTGCAACACTTAAAAGGTGGATACTCAATTCCATATGGTGGTTTAAAAATTGTTGGTGGAGTGAAATGTTAACCTTAAATCCATAGCCTATCAGAAATGAGGACACAGGTCATTTTTGATCCAAAGCTGTTTCAACCTCATGTGAAGCTTGGTGTAGTCCATATGATTTGATTAGCGGCTTTACTTGGTTAATTACGTTCAAACACGACTCAAGTTTCCCATGAAACCCTTTTTGATTTAACCTTCCATTTGCTTTATTTGCATATGTGATCAAACTACTAATCTAAGCATGATTAGAGCAGTGAAGTCTTGGCAAAGTTCTCCCATCAGTCGGTCTGGTGGAGGCGATTAAAATGATTAAGTCCAATTGTTTTGCTTTAGAAAAGAGAGTGACGTCGGTCTCCTTCCACATTCCTGCAAGTCATCTCTGTGTAAATCTATTCTCGGAACCCAGAGACAGTAGAGAAACAGGCTCCATCACCCCATGGTGTCTGTGCCGACCATGATGCCACATTAAGCTAGGCTTCTTCTTCCTGCATATGATCCTTTCCCCTCCATTACCTGTACAATCACGTGTTTATCAAAAAGCCTCTTAAACACTGTTATTGCATTTCCCTCTCGCAGCCCGCTTCAGGCACCTGCCACAATCTGTGTTTTTTTTTAAAAAAACCTAAATGCACATCTTCTTTAAACTTTTTCTCCATTAAATTTAATACCTGTGCTCTAATATTGATGTTCTTGCCCCGGGGTAAAGATTCGGACAGTCTGCACCTCTTATAATTTAACAACTTTTGTCAGGTTCCCCCCCCCCCCCCACCTCCCCCTCCCAAGCTTCCAACATTCCAGAGAAAACAACCCAAGTTTGTCTGACCTTGTTTCTCATGCCTTCCAATCCAGGTAATATCCTGGTAAATCATTTCTGTACCATTTCCACCCTTCACACCCTTCCTGCAGTGAGGGGGCCAGAATGCTCCAAGAATATTGTGACCCAACCAAAGTTTTGGGTAACTGCAATGTGACTTTCTTACCCCTATAGTCAATGTCAGATCCAGTGAATCCCATGCACCCCATTACTTATAGGGAAAAGTAAGATGTGTGAAGGGGACGATGGTAGATTTGAATATAATGCATAAACTATAAGCAGAGATCAGTCTGAAACCACAGATTGGGAACCTGACTGCCAAAGTAAAATTTTACAAGGGGTTACTGCTTCTGACTGTTGTATATATGGAGATGCCAATTAACTTCCAGTTTGAACTCGCTGTGCTGGATATGACACTTCATTTAAAGGGCACCTTCCTCAATTTGTTTGGAATGTATTTTCTATGAGATGGTGATCAAGATATGGGTCTCATTTTGCTGGTTTATGGACAGCAGCCATTCGGCTGAAGAGCCTTTTGATTTGTGAGCACCAAATATACAACAGATGTTGCAGTGAATTATTTTGTTGCCAGCATAAAAGAGTTATCCTGGGTGGTTCAGCTGGCACATAGTGGCAGATTCATTTTTGTACTCCAAGGGCAACCATAATACCAGTGTGCAATAATTTAAAAATAATTTAATAAATTATTTCGTTAAAAGTGGACTGTGGAGAGCATTCTGGCTGGTTGCATCACTGCCTGGTAGGGAGGCGCCAACCCTCAGGACAAGAATAAACTTCAGAGGGTGGTTAACTCGGTAAGTGGAAAAAAACACACAAATGCTGGAGAAAGTCAGCAGGTCAAATATTGTCTTTATGTAGCAAAGGTAAAGGTACATCACCAATGTTTTGGGCATCAAGGTGTGGTGGAACATGAGAGATGTCTGAACAAAAGGGGGAAGGGGCCTTGATGAAGGGCTCAAGCCTGAAACGTTGCTCATGTATCTTTACCTTTGCTACATAAAGACAATATTTGACCTGCTGACTTTCTCCAACATTAGTGGGTTTTTTCACAGGCACCAGACTTCACTCCATTAAGGACCTACATGAGGCCGGGTCTTTAAAAAGCAGTCTCTATGCTCAAAGACCCCCACCACCCAGGCCATGCCCTCTTCACTCTGCTACCATCGGGGAAAAGGTACAAGAGCCTAAAGACGAGCAGTCAGCGGCACCAGGACAGCTTCTTCTCCGCTGCCATCAGATTCCTGAATGATCAATGAACCAAAGACACTGCCTTACTTTTTGTGCACTGTTAGTTTGTATAGTAACACTGTCAGATAGTTATAATCTGAATGTTTGCTCTATGACGCTGCCACAAAACATCACATTTCATGGCCTGTTCATGGGCATAAATTCTTATTCTAATTTTTGACAGCAAGAGCCCCAGGATCAGAAAATGTAAAAACACAATTTTTCTTAACTTGGAACTGAACCAATTTCCCTTTGCCACAGTTCTGACTGAGATCTTCACACAAAATGTCTAAAGCATAAAATGGTACAAGATAAATAAACAAATCATACAAGTAGCTCCCTTTAAGTTAATCTGTATAATGACACAGGAATGCCTTCCTTTTAAAATTTTTAAATTAATCTTGTTTTTAAGTAATTTTCCCAAGAACAGTGTGGGAAGTTGAATTGTATTAACTCTTACAACAGGAGTACAATTTCATTTCTAAAGTAATAACCTGGAATGGATCAGTAGCCCTGTAACAGAGGAAAAATGACAATAGGTAATCAGGAGGTTTACTGTTTATTGCATTTTATTAAAAAACTTTTTTTCATGCAATGCAAAGCTCTCCGAGCACAAGGAAAGACTTCCTGTCAGAAATTACATTATTGCTATGTCATTTATTTCTTCTTTTCATTTTATCAAGTGAAATATCGATAGCTGTCGAAGACAAGAGAGCCTTCAGTCAGCAAATCACATTGCTATGAGATGACCTCTCTGTATCCTGAAAAGTGAAATGAAAGGAATTGATATTGTTCAGTCTTTGATTGGCAGACCATTGTGGTGCATACATAATTCCAAACTCATACAAAACTGCTGTGGAGATTTTGGAGGGCAGGGGAAGAGAGAAAACGAATCTCCCTAATGAACAATATCACAAAGTGTGTTTGTATAGAATAGCTCGGTATAGATCCAAGAACAATGTTTGAGTCAGAAAAATGCAAGGGGTATTAGTAACTTGGGAACATTCTGTAAGCCAACTGCATTTTCACTTTGCAGTCAATTATTTTGTGCTCAATGAGAGAGAGATTCCCATTATTTGTTAGTTTGTTAGATGGTACTCTGGAGCATAGAATAATTCTTTTTTTTTGTTGCCTTTTTTTTTGCTACTTAGAGAAACCTGGTGAAAAATACCCTGTGGTACACTTCCCATCTCAACCACTCTGCATCGCTCTAGAGTGAGATTGTAAATTTACTGGAAAATCCTCATCTTTTCTTCTATGAGCTGGTCTTATGGATTAGGTCTGCTCAAATACTTCAGGCTAAATCTTCTCGGGGCCTGTTCCATTCCTCTTCTATAAGCTCTGGCAAAGTGTAATCACATGGTCAGCCATCTCAACATTTACGATCTACTGTTCACTGCCCAGGCATCGATGGCTTGCAAATATGCTTGAAATTCCAAGCCTCAAAATTAAATATGTCTTGTAGATTTGCGTTTATCCATGTATGCTCCTTTGCACTTCATATTAAATAGGTATTAAAGAAAAAAAGTTATCACTGATTTAGTCTGTGGGGGGTGGGGGGGAAGAATCAAATTAACTTCAATATACCTGTCCTAAGGCTTTGAAGCATTCCTGAGCATGGAGGTTTGGTGAGTTGCATGATCCTGCTTTTTCAGTTATAATTTGAAATCATTTATTTTGTGCAAAACAAATGCTGCACATTTCCAAGTCTGCTTATGAGACTCAATGTTTGTTCAAATACATTACTTCTAATGAGTCATTCTTGAGATTTTATTTTTGTCAATCCCACTTCTGATTATGTCATTCCCCCTGCAATGGTCCATTAAGTGCATTGTATGGGAGGTTGTGCTCTATTTTCCCTGGTCCTCCTGAATGCCACTATCATCTCCTTTGTCTTGTCCGCACTTAGACTCCGGTTGTTATTCTTCCATATTTTGAGATTTTCCACTTCTGTGTAGTGCAACTTATTGTTGTTGCTGATGAGGCCAACGACTGTTGTCTGTTAACTTGATAACTCTGTTGGATTTGCATCTGGTGTTGCAGTCAGTTATTTGAATAGAGCGGCCTGAGGAAGCCTCCTCTTCAAGTCTCTGGGGTATGATCTTATTTAAACACTAAGTCAATGAACGTAAGTAGCCTGCCATATGAGGTATTGTTCTCCAGGTGGGGGAGGATAAAGTGGAGCAACAAGCTATAGCATCATCACTGGACTTGTGCCATCTGTAGGTGAATTGAAATGGGTCCAGTCTCTTTGGGACGTTCACTTTGATGCGTTCCATCACCAGTTGCTCAAAGCATTTCATAATGGTGGAGTTCAATGCCACCGGGGAATAATCTTTGAGGCCTCTTACTGTCACTCTCTTTGGTACTGTATAATGGTGACTGTCTTAAAACTTGCAGGGATGACAGACTTACTGCAATGACGTGTTAAAGTAAAATATGTGGTTTAATTAATATTGGGTAGGCAGGCATTAAGGAATTTTAAAAATTGTAAACCATTCTTCTCCCAGTATATATTTCATCATTAGTGCTGAATGGGGTGGAACTGATTGTCACAAAGTATTGAATTTTTCTCTCTTTTTCTCTCTATTTCTCTACCTCTCTCTTCTCTCCACATATCGCTCCTCTCTACCCTCTTGTCATGTGTTCTAAAATGCAGTGAAAAGTTTTCTTTTGCATGTTATTCAAAACTAGTACAAGAAGCCTGTTCTCCATCACACGCCATTGACCATTGGTCCCAATTCCCAAATGAAGACGTATTTGTGAGGCGCTCCCTCAAGAAGGCAGCCAACATCATAAATGACCCCCATCACCCTGGTCACAACCTCTTCTCAATGCTACCTCTGGGCAGGAGGTACAGAATCCTGAAGACTAGCTCCTCTAAGTTCAAGAACATTTTCTTTCCAACACCTATCAGGCTCTTGAACCTCCCCTTGTTACACTAATCAGGGACCTCTCCAATGCCACAAATGCAAAATCACTTTTTAATCTTGTGCTGGATTAACTTGGAATATTTACGATCTCTCTGTTGAATTAATTCTCTTTTTAATTCAATTTAGTATATTCGTCATAGTCTTTTTTTAATGAAGTGTCCGTGCTTCTCCTGCAAGTAGAAATGTTGATGCCTCTGTACAATGTATGCGACAATAAACTTGTTTTTATTTGTTCCTGCAATATATTTTCAACCTCGCCCAAAGCGCCAACCTGGAAGATAAGCGAAGTTTCTCTCAACATCCGTGGGTGCCACTTCATTAAAACTGCCTCCCTAACACCCTCATAATTAGTCTCCAGAAACCTTTCCCTAGGCCCCACAATCTCCCCAACTCCACAATCCTTCTCTGCCCATCCCCTTTCCAAGAGTCCCCATGTTCTCTGATACCCTGCTACCTCTTGGGCATGAAATCCCCTGTCGCTCCAGGGAGTCTCTGCTTCCAATAACTTCATCTCCATCCCTGTCATCATCTCATTACACATATATGACCAGAGTCCAGCTCCCAATCGCACCACAGCCCCCCACCACCACTAAATGCAAGGCTTGTGGCCACTTTGACTCTTGACTCAGGAGGAAAAGTCAAGGTATCACAATTTAAGCTATTAGTTATTCACCAACTGCATCCAAGCCAACCTCATACTACACAATATGACACTTGTGTTTCAGGGTATACTTCTGCAGTATTCCACACAGTGGCAATAATTGCAATGTCAATAAGATTAACACATCAAAGTTAACATTAATGAATGGATCATCATATTATTAAATGATAATTATCAACTAATTACAATCTTTTCAGGTTTTTTTATATTTGTAATTGTAATTTTTTATAGTTATGATTGAGCAGTAATAATTGAACTGTTATGGTAAATGATTATACAAACAATATCAACTATGACTTCCTTTTACTATCTTGCTCTCTGTATTTATCCCAGAAACAAGGTTATTCAGATAGTTATCAAAGACTGCAAGAAACAGTAGAAATCTCAAGCAAACAGCACATGTTTAAGAGCAAAATAAATGAATATAATTGTGGGAAAAAAGTCATAGAAATTTGCAAATTTTCCAACACACCTGGCAAAATTTATTGGGATTGATGCCCAGTAAGTAAATTGAGACTGAGTCACTATCTACAGGCTTTTATTCACAATGGACAGGGACCTCATCCTGTGCCGTGACCTGGGCTTTCTGGGGAAGGGTCAGGATGTTAGAAGCTTTATACAAGGTCAAAAGAGGAAGGGGCCACAGGTACAGAATGGCGCAGAACCAGGTAATCAGGTATTCAGCAGTTCACCCCAGGGATTTTCTATGCATTTGATGTACCAGCATATGAATGGTTCTAGCAATGCAGCAGCAGGGAATTAATAGACATGTAATATGCATTCGGGATCATTCCAGAAGCTGTAGATATCACACACATGATTAAGAATCCTGGTAAACCATTGCAGACCCTAATGGAAGGACAAAACCCCATTTGACTACTTGTTAAAAGGAGCAGATCCAACTTGTATCATTAGAATGAAAACCTGAAAAAATTACCGAAATTAATACGGAAACTGCTGGGAGAACTCGACATATCTGGGAATAGCAACAGAGACACTGGTTTAGGCCAGATGGTTGCTCCCATGTCTCACACACACACACACACACACACACACACACACACACACACACACACACACACACACACACACACACACACACACACACACACACACACACACACACACACACACACACCCACAGTATGTTATATTGAGAGAAAATATATGTGATAGAGTGTATAATCAGTCCAACCTGAAGAAGACTCTGACAAACTACTACCAACATCTCACATTCAAGACCAGGGGAACCAACACAGCACACCACCATGAAGAAGGCATACCGAGCCATACCACGACCGCACTTTGGCAAGTCTGATCACCTGGCTATAAATTTACTCCCAGCATATGAGCAGAGACAGAAGATCACAGCACTAGTGGCGAAGATGGGGAAAGTGTGGTCGAGGGAGGTGGAGGAGCATCTGCAGGACTACTTTGATTCGGTGAACTGGAACATATTCAAGAACTCATCCATACACTTGAATTAATATCCAACAGGTCTCACTGACTTCATCAAGACCTATGTGGATGAGTGCGTACCCATGTTGTTAGGTCTGCTTTGTTCATGAATGAGTGAGACAAACACCAGGCTGAGTCGAAATCAGGGTTCTTTGTTCTTTATTACCGGATTGTAACACTTGCGACCAACCAAGTTAGTCGGAGAATGCATTCTGCCGTTATCAGCAAAATGGTGATTTTTTATACCCTTGGATACATGCTTAGAACATCATCATATCATTACTTGTCCAATGACTAAAACTGTTGCTATCCTTTCCCTGCTAGCTTCCTGCCTCTCAATCCATCAATGTCTCTCTTATCTTGTAAGTACAAGGATGCATTCTGTTACTCCTTAGTACTGGGTGACTCCTTCTCCGGTCCCATCTCATGATGTTTTACCTTACAATGTACACATACCAGGTGTTTCCCAACCAGAAGCCCAAGATGAATCAGAGAATTTGCATCCTGCTGAGGGCAAGAACAAGGGTGTTTAAGGCCAGGGATCGGGATCTTAACATGAAGTCCAGGTAAGACCTTCAGAAGGCCATCTCTGAAGCAAAGTGGCAATTCCAGAAGAAGCTAGAGACAGAGATAGATACATGCCATCTATGGCATGGAGTACAGACCATTACAGCCTGCAAAGTGAGGGTGAACACCATAGATGGCTGAATGAACTGAACACATTCTATGCCGGCTTTGAGAAGGAGAACCAAACAGTGCCTACTAGAATCCTTGAGAAGGCTGAGGACCCCGTGATATCTGTCTCTGAGTGTGACATCAGAACATCATTCAAGAGGGCGAACCCTCACAAGGCATCGGGTCCTGACAACATACCTGGCAGGGGACTGAAAATCTGCACCCACCAACTGGCTGGAGTGTTCACGGACATTTTCAGCCTCTCATTGCAGTAGTCAGAGTTTCCCACCTGGTTCAAAAGGGCATCAATCATCCCGGTGCCAAAAAAAGTGGTGGGGGCTGCCTCAACAACTACAGTCCAGTAGCATTAACTTCAACTATGATGAAATACTTGGAGAGGGTGGTCATGGCCAAAGATCTGGACCCGCTGAAATTTGCCTATTGTCACAATCGCTCCACACCAGATGCAATATCATTGGTTCTTCATTCAATTCTGGATCGCCTTGAAAAGAACAGTTCATACCTTCGGCTTCTCTTCATCGACTACAGCTCAGCCTTCAATAACATTATTCCCTCAGAGCTGGTCAAGAAGCTACAAACTCTAAGCCTCTGTAGCCCCCCCCCCCCCCCCCCGTCCCCCTACTCTGCAACTGGATCCTTGACTTTCTCATTGGAAGACTACAATCATTTTAAATTGGAAATAATGACCCCTCCTCACTGATTATCAACACAGGCACACCCCAAGAATGTGTGCTTACCCTCGACTTTAATCATTATATTCCCTTGACTGTGTGGCCAGGCACAATTCTAAAGCTATCTACAAATTTGTCGATGATACCACAGTTATTGGCAATATTACAAACGTTAATGATGAAGTGTACAGGAGAGAGATGGATCAGCTCATTGAATGATGTAACAACAACGTTAGCAAAACCAAGGAGGTGACTGCGGACTTCAGGAGGAAGACAGGGAAACGTGGCTCAGTCCTCACCGAGGGCTTAATAGTGGAGAGGGTCAAGAACTTCAAATTCCTGGGTGTTAACATCTCCAAGGATCTGTCCTGGAGCCTCCAGGCTGATGCAATCACAAAGAAGGCTCACCAGTGGCTATACTTTGCGAGGTGTCTGGGGAGATTCGATCTATCACTGAAGATTCTTGTAAACTTCTACAGGTGTACCGTGAAGAGCATTTTGGATGGTTGCATGACTGCCTGGTATGGAAGTGCAAACTCTCAGGATGAAAATAAAATCCAGAGAGTTGTTCACTTGGCCTGC
Organism: Narcine bancroftii; assembly: GCF_036971445.1. Lineage (NCBI taxonomy): Eukaryota > Metazoa > Chordata > Chondrichthyes > Torpediniformes > Narcinidae > Narcine > Narcine bancroftii. The sequence goes on from NC_091476.1 coordinate 171,132,200, forward strand.
GACATCACTCCATCAAGAACTTTTATATGAGTAGTGTCTTCAAAAAAACCCAGCCTCCATCCTCAAGGACCCTCAGCACCCAGTCCATGCCCTCTTCACTCTGCTTTTTTCTTTGGCTTGTCTTCGCGGACAAAGATTTATGGAGGGGGTAAATGTCCACGTCAGCTGCAGGCTCGTTTGTGGCTGACAAGTCCGATGCGGGACAGGCAGACACGGTTGCAGCGGTTGCAGGGGAAAATTGGTTGGTTGGGGTTGGGTGTTGGGTTTTTCCTCCTTTGCCTTTTGTCAGTGAGGTGGGCTCTGCGGTCTTCTTCAAAGGAAGTTGCTGCCCGCCAAACTGTGAGGCGCCAAGATGCACGGTTTGAGGCGATATCAGCCCACTGGCGGTGGTCAATGTGGCAGGCACCAAGAGATTTCTTTAGGCAGTCCTTGTACCTTTTCTTTGGTGCACCTCTGTCACGGTGGCCAGTGGAGAGCTCGCCATATAACACGATCTTGGGAAGGCGATGGTCCTCCATTCTGGAGACGTGACCCACCCAGCGCAGCTGGATCTTCAGCAGTGTGGACTCGATGCTGTCGACCTCTGCCATCTCGAGTACTTCGACGTTAGGGATGAAAGCGCTCCAATGAATGTTGAGGATGGAGCGGAGACAACGCTGGTGGAAGCGTTCTAGGAGCCGTAGGTGGTGCCGGTAGAGGACCCATGATTCGGAGCCGAACAGGAGTGTGGGTATGACAACGGCTCTGTATACATCATGGAAAATATACAGAAGCCTAAAGATGAGAATTAAATTACAGAAAAAAAAGGTTAAACAGGTTAGGACTTTATTCCCTGGAGTATAATAGAGGAATGAGGGGAGATTTGACAGAGGTATTTAAAATTATGAGGGGGATTGACAGAGTAAATGTGGGTTGGCTTTTTCCAATGAGGGTCGGTGAGATACAAATCAGAGGACATGGGTTAAGGGTGAAATGGAAAATGTTTAGGGGGAACATGAGGGAGAACTTCACACAGAGAGTGGTGGGAGTGTGGAACAAGCTTCTAGCTGAAGTGGTGAAAGCAGGCTCAATTTTAACCTTTAAGAGGAATTTAGTCAGCAACATGAATGGGAGGGGTATGGAGGGCTACGGACTGGGTGCAGCTCAATGGGACTAGGCAGAAAAATTGTTCGGCACAGACTAGAAGGGCCGAAGAGGCCTGTTTCTGTGATGTAATGTTCTATGTGTCTATGGATGATTCTGGGAATGAAAGGGTTATGAGGAACATATCGCAGGTCTTGCCCTGTACTTGGAATTTAGGAGAATGAGGGAGGATCTCATTCTTCCCCGCTGCCATCAGATTCCTAAATGCCTAATGAACCAAAGACACTGCCTTACTTTTCCTGCACTAATATTGATATTTTTTATAGTCATGTTGTAAGATGGTTTTATGCGGCCACAAAACACCAAATTTCCTGACTTGTTCACAACTATACAATTCTGATTCTGATAAGAACACCCACAAAATTAATCATGAAGAGTTTATTGTAAATCTACATCATCGTCCATATATCATATCAAATGCTCCCTTTGTTCACCTTTTTTTGAGGACATCTCGTGAGAAAGAAATAACACCCAGCTAACTATTCCAATGTCCTATAACAAAGTATCTGTTCCTTATTTGAGATGGAATATACTGATTTTGGAGGCAGTGTCGAGGAGATTCAATAGCTTGATTCCAGAGGTAAGGGAGGTGAAAGAAATGGATAAGATAAAGGCAGGAAGGCTGTTTGTAGTGAGCGGTAATACGAGAAGTAGGGAACATAGACCCAAGGTTTGGGTGAGTAGATTTAAGATGGAGATGAGGAGAAATTGCTTCTCTCAGAGACTAGTGAATCTTGGCATTCTCCACTCAATAAGGCAGTAGAGGCTGGCTCATTAAATGCATTTGGACACAGGCAGGTAGATATTTGCACAATAGGTGAATTACAAATGACCAGGATCGAACAGTTAAATGGAGCTGAGTCCTCGGCCAGATTAGCCACTATCCTTATTGAATAGCAGACCTGGCTTTAACAGGGCATGTGACTTACCCCAGCTCCTATTTAGTCAGTGCTTAAATCAACAAGAGAATGCTACATTTTGTAGCCTTACCAAATTTCATAAACTATGGGGATGAAATGAGTGAAATGAGCTGTTGCGAATTAAAGCCTCGAGAGAGGAAATGGAGCGCAGTGTAAGCAAGTGACTGATTTGTTATAAATCCTTTACAGCACTGTTGATGCAGATCCGATTCATCTTCTTTGTCTCGATTAAAAAATAAATGAGTGCACTTTCACCACTCCTCTTGAAATGAAAATTGCTTAATAAAACTTTCATACATCAGAAGGCATAATAAAAGGATTGTGGGACTGTCAATTAGCAGTTTGGTCATGCTGAAATCAATTTTAATTGAGCACAAAGCAATGAAATAAAAGCCCATAAACACAGCAGCATGGTTGGTCTAGAAGTTAGTGCAACGCCTTTAAAGATCTTGTTTTATTCGGTGAGTGTCACTTTGGGGGTTGATGCAGGCTGCAACCATTGTAGAGCACGTCGAAAGAATCAAAGGCTTTGTTGATCCAAACCAAAGCTTTTATTAATTAGAATCACATGTAGGTCGACCAGTCCAGAATGATCTGGTCTAGCTAAGAGGAACCCTTTAAGACCTGCCAGTAGGTGTGGCTACGCTGTCAGCCAATCGCAATCATCCTACATGACCATCTGTACATAGACACATTGGTGATAGAATCTGTACTGTCACAACCACTTACAGTTTTCTCAACATTGACTGAATGCATGACACCATCAGGTCCAAACTATGAACAAAAGTTGATGCTCTAGAAGAGCAAAAGAACAATGGTTGTTAATCCAGGAAAACCGATGGGACACTTACACAGAGTCACGTGATTGGGACACTTCAGGTGGCTGGCAGGTCAAAACTGTTTTTTTTAAGTGTCCCAAGAGTGGAAATGGACATTTCTGCTGATGCTCCTTGTCAGGGGAATTGTTGAACCGACTGTGAGCATGGTGATCCTCATTTGGACTGACCCATGCCTGGATTTTGGAAGCATTGTGAACGTTCACATTTCATTTCCCCTGCACATGGGAAAGGGGAGTTGTGACCATCATTTACATGAAAGGACATTTCTCTGGCGGCAACTCATCAAGGATTTGTGAGTTTTGGCAGTGTGATCACTCAGTCTCAACACAGGATTTGTAAGACTGAACTTTGGGAATGACTTTCCAGAATTGTGCCTAAGCTGTAATGATTTGGTTAACACACGCACACCCACACACTCATGCATAGTCAGAGCAAATTTAAGAAAGATGTTATATTAATAATAATTATTAATAAATATATAGTTTTTAAAATAACACTGTCTTGATGAATTTCAATTACTGCTGATCTGCGATGTACTAACTGCCAGCGATTGGGATTAGACTGGGGTTTGAGTCCCGCGCTATCTGTGAGGTGTTTGTACATACTCCCTGTGTCTGCATGGGTTTTATCCAGAGACTCTGGTTTCCTCCCCCTGTTGAAAACATACCAGGAATGTAGATTAACGTGGCGTGGCTCCGACTTGTGGACCGAAATGGCCTGTTACCATGCTGTCTGTCTAAATTTAAAATTTAAATCAAACTTTACCTTGACAATATCCATGCACTTTTTTGAGAATGAATATTTAACAGCACATCAAGGAGATTTGTTCATTTATTTTGCAAACAGATGGTAAAAGCATTGTTTGTTTTCTCTTGTAAAACGCTTTGTAAAGAGGATAAGTTTGCTTCAGGTTTGTGATCACGTTTTATTCAGTTTATCACCTCAGCAATTGGTTTTTATTGGCAATTGGAATTATTTTTACTTCCAACATTTGTTCTGATTATTTTGTACAAGAAACTACCTGATATCCTGGGTTATGATTCAATAAAAACTTATGCTATTAGTTTAACATATGCAAACAATGCTTTGTAGATTTGCATATTCATGTGTAAAGTTGTATGCTAATCTGTGGTTTGCAAATATCTATGTTTCTTTATCAGCTATTTATAAATTAGATGTACAAAAACTAAAGATGGCAGAAGCATTCAATGTTATAGGTAGCTTTTGAAAGAAAAAAATAATGCACCAATGTCTCTTCATTGGAATTGTGAATGTCTGAAAACAAGTATGTTCTAGATTGCAAAGAGGGAGAAGGGTGAAGAGGCAATGTCTCATAGGGATAAGACAACTTATATCCAGGTAACATTGTCATTTCTAGTATAGTATCTGTGAAGAGGGAGAAACTGAGCAAAGTGGAAGACTGCCCAATTACACTCAATTAACCCCTACATCTTGGAGGGTGGATGAAACTGGAGCTCCCATTAAAAAATACTCTATGGAGATTACCGGGAGAACGTACAAACTCCTTACAGACCACGTCAGATTCAGGTAACTGAGACTGTAATCGCGTTGTCTAACTGCCTCATGCTACGGATGTAACCTTGTCTCCCTTACATCTTACACATTGTCTGTTCCACCAGAGAGAGGAAAAGCTGGTTATCTAAAATTGTTGCATTCAATATTGAGGGCTGCAGTGTGAGGAGGAAGGGGGTGAGGTTGCGTTCCATGGCCTTACATTGGGATTCACTGGAACATCTTAGGAGACTAAAGATGAAGAAATGTAAGTGGGAGTGGATTGGAGAAGTAAAATGACTATGACCTGAAGGTCATGCTGGGATATTCTTAAGTTTGTTTTTAGTTATCCCCTCTCACTGCTCTACTCTTTTCCCTGTGTGACTTCTCCCATACCTCTTTGACACTTCAGAATGAAGGCTTTTACAGCCAACTAATGTCATTGATCTTAATTACCGACAAATGGTCTGGAGTTTCCCCAGAATCATTCACTAAGGAAGGTCATCAAGGATCTGAATGAAGACTGGCCTAGAAGTGAATGTCAACCATACTACAAAATCCGAGCAGAGCTGCGTGTTGTCAATGGGCTTCTACTCAGACAGAGCAGTATTATCACTCCTCAATCGCTGCGGCAAGAAATGCTGGGAAGGTTGCACGAAGGACACCATGGAATTGAAAAATGCATGGGGAGGGTCAGAACTGCTGTTTATTGGCCAGGGATAAATGCTAACATTGGCAGGACAGTTTCAAGCTGTAAGAGCTGTCTGAAACATCAAGCAAAGTAGCCAAAGGAAGCCATGATCATAATTGACTTACCAGAGGAGCCATGGCTGATACTTTGCACCTGGATGGAAAGAATTGCTTGCTGGTTATTGACTGTGTATTAAACAATCCTAAGATGGTGCTGCTTGTGTGATCAAATGCAATGTATGAAATTGATCTTTGCAAGATATTGAATTCCTCAAATCATCTACAGAGACAATGGACCATGCTACAGCTGTAAAGAATTCCAGAACTTTGTAAAAAAGAATGAGTTTGGTCCATATAACCATATAACCACTTACAGCACAGAACAGGCCAGTTCAGCCCCACTAGTCCAAGCCGTAGCAAATCCCCACCCTCCTAGTCCCACTGACCAGCACCCGGTCCATACCCCTCTAGTCCCCTCCTATCCATGTAACGATCCAGTCTTTCCTTAAATGTAACCAATGATCCCGCCTCGACCACGTCTGCCGGAAGCTCATTCCACATCCCTACCACCCTCTGCATCAAGAAATTTCCCCTCATGTTCCCCTTATAATTTTCCCCCTTCAATCTTAAACCATGTCCTCTAGTTTGAATCTCCCCCTTTCTTAATTGAAAAAACCATATAGCCATATAACCATATAACCACTTACAGCACAGAACAGGCCAGTTCGGCCCCACTAGTCCATGCCGTAGCAAATCCCCACCCTCCTAGTCCCACTAACCAGCACCCGGTCCATACCCCTCCAGTCCCCTCCTCTCCATGTAACTATCCAGTCTTTCCTTCAATGTAACCAACGTTCCCGCCTCAACTACGTCTGCCGGAAACTCATTCCACATCCCCACCACCCTTTGCGTAAAGAAACTTCCCCTCATGTTCCCCTTATAATTTTCCCCCTTCAATCTTAAACCATGTCCTCTAGTTTGAATCTCCCCCTTTCTTAATTGAAAAAGCCTATCCACATTTACTTTGTCTGTCCCTTTTAAAATCTTAAACACCTCTATCAAGTCCCCTCTCAATCTTCTACGCTCCAGTGAAAAAAGCCCCAGTCTGCACAACCTTTCCCTGGAACTCAGACCCTGAAATCCTGTCAACATTCTCGTGAACCTTCTCTGCACTCTCTCTATTTTGTTTATATCTTTCCTATAATTTGGTGACCAAAACTGTACACAGTACTCCAAATTTGGCCTCACCAATGCCTTGTACAATTTCATCATAACCTCCCTACACTTGAATTCAATACTCCGATTTATGAAGGCCAACATTCCAAATGCCTTCTTCACCACACCGTCTACCTGAGTATCATCCTTGAGGGTACTATTTACCATAACTCCTAAATCCCTTTGTTGCTCTGCACTCCTCAATTGTCTACCATTCAATGTATATGACCTATTTAAATTTGCCTTTCCAAAATGTAGCACCTCACATTTATCTGTATTAAATTCCATCAGCCATTTCTCAGCCCACACCTCCAGCCTTCCTAAATCACCTTTTAATCTACGGTAATCTACCTCACTATCCACAACACCATCAATCTTTGTGTCATCCGCAAACTTGCTTATCCAATTCTCAACCCCTACTTCCAGATCGTTAATATATATAACAAATAATAGTGGACCCAGGACCGAACCCTGAGGAACTCCACTAGTTACCGGCCTCCAATTGGACAAAAAATTTTCTACCACTACTCTGACACCTCCCATCCAACCACTGCTGAATCCATTTCACTACCTCTTTATTTATACCTAATGCCTCCACCTTTTTTCCTAACCTCCTGTGGGGAACTTTGTCAAAAGCTTTACTAAAGTCCAAATAGACAACATCCACAGCTTTCCCTTCATCAACCTTTTTTGTAACCCCCTCGAAGAACTCAATCAGGTTTGTCAAGCATGATCTACCCCTGACAAAACCATGCTGATTACTCCCTAGCAATCCCTGTACCTCCAAAAATTTGTAAATAGCATCCCTCAGAACACTTTCCATCAACTTGCCCACCACAGACGTCATACTTACAGGCCTATAATTCCCAGGTTTGCATTTGGACCCTTTCTTAAACAGAGGAACCACATGCGCCACCCTCCAATCCTTTGGCACCACCCCCGTGGCCAGTGACATCCTAAATATCTCTGTTAATGGCCCCATTAACTGTCCACTAGCCTCCCTGAGTGTCCTAGGGAATATTTTGTCCGGTCTGGGAGATTTATCCACCTTTATCTTTTTTAACACAGCCATCACTAACTCCTCGGTTATCCTTATATGCTTCATGACCTCCCCACTATTTTTCTTTACTTCAACTGGTTCAACATTTTTTTCCCTAGTGAATACCGAGGCAAAGAAATCATTCAAAATTTCCTCCATTTCCTCAGACTTTTCACTCAGCCTACCCTCACTATGTACAAGGGATCCAATTTTATCTCTCACTAATCTTTTACTTTTAATGTACTTATAGAAACCCTTTGGATTTATTTTTACTCTGTCAGCCAAAGTCTCTTCATGCCTTTTTTTGGCCTTTCTAATTTCTTTCTTAAGATTCCTTCTACACTCCTTCAACTTCTCAGCTCCCTGCTCTTTATACCTCTTGTACACCTCCTTTTTTCTCCTAACCAAATTTCCAATATTCCTCGAAAACCAAGCCTCCCTATGACTTCCAGCCTTTCCTTTGATCCAGACTGGGATATAACTACTCTGTACCCTCAAAATTTCTTTTTTGAATATCCTCCATTTTTCATTAACATCCTTACCTGAAAATATCCTGTGCCATTCAATACTCCCCAAATCCCTTCTTATTCCTTCGAAATTTGCTCTTTTCCAATCCAGAACCTCAACTTTAGGTCTCTCCTTGCTCTTCCCTAAAACTACCCTAAAACTAACAGAATTTTGATCACTAGACCCAATTGGTTCTCCAACATTAATGTCCGCTACCTGACCTAGCTCGTTCCCTAACAGGAGATCCAGTATTACACTGTCCCGAGTCGGTTCTTCTACTAACTGATTTAGAAAACAATCCTGAACACATTTAACGAACTCCAGCCCATCTAGCCCCCTAACCGTATGGGTATCCCAATCAATGTGTGGGAAGTTAAAATCTCCCATGATCACTACCTTATGATTTTCACACATATACATTATCTCCCTACAAATTTGTTCCTCTAATTTTCTTGGCCCATTTAGTGGTCTGTAATACACCCCTATTAGCACCCTCTTTCCTCCTCCACCCCTCAATTCCACCCAAACAGCCTCACTGGTCGATCCCTCCATACCATCCTGCCACCTCACGGCAGTAATGTCCTCCTTAACAAGCAGAGCAACTCCTCCTCCTTTTTTACCCCCTGATCTATCACATCTAAAACAAATGTATCCTGGAATATTAAGTTGCCAGTCCTGCCCCTCCTGTAGCCAGGTCTCACTAATTGCCACAATATCATCATGTGACATCAAGTCCTCTTCATCCCCAATCAAATTGTAAAGCAGAGAAAGGAGTTCACATAGTTAAACAGCTGCTCAAGAAAGCACAAGACGATGGCTCAGATCCTTATCTAGCTCTGTTGAGTTACTGAGCTTCACCACTTGAACATGGCATGTCACCCACTGAGCTCCTGATGGGGCATTGACTATGCACAACACTACCCTGCTCTGCAGACCCAAACAAGAACAGAGATGTCAAATGGAAACAAGAGCATCTGCAAAGGAGACAAAGGGGAAACGGTGACAAGTCACCGAGAAGCTTAGAGCCGCGGGCAAAACATGACACAATGAGACTCAGAGATTCCAACACCTGCGACAAGAAGGACACTGTTTTGGAGGAGGTAAATCCATGATCCTACATTGTCAGGAGGGTCAAATACTGAGGAGGAATCGAAAAAGTCTACTGAAAATGCATCAAAACAGACAAATGCATAAATTTAATTTATATAAATTAAATTAGGTACCTTTATTAAATAAGATTAAGTTTGATTTGAATAGATGGAAGGATTTACCTTTAACTTTGAAAGGGAGAGTAAATTGAATTAAAATGAGTATATTTCCTCATATTCAATACCTATTCCAATCTATTCCTTGTTCAATACCAAAATAATTTGTTAAGGAATTAAATGCGGCAGTACGATTATTCTTCTGGAAAAGTACATTATCGAGAGTTTCTTTACAGAAATTGACATATGAGCTAGGAGAACTTCAATTACCAAATTTTCAGAATTATTATGAAGCAGCGCAATTAAAATTCTTTAAAAGGATGTTTGATATCGAACAACCTCCAATATGGGCAAAAGTTGAATTACCTCAGATTTCTGAACATAATGTACATCAATTTATATATAAATGGAATCTTTATCTTTTACAAAAGTATAAATTGCCGGTATTGAGACATTTAATGGTGATCTGGTATAAAAGGGATCAAAATAGAGGAACTAAACATAAAATTTCAGCTAAGACACCATTATATCAGAATAAAATAATTCCTTTTTCAATTAATAATCCCTATTTGAAAGCTTGGGAACTGAAGGGTATTAAATTGGTGGAGGATTGTTTTGAAGCTGGTATATTTCTTTCTTTTACTAGATTCAGAGAAAAAATTGGAGTATTATCAAGTTCTTTATTTGCTTATTATCAAGTTCAGGCGTTATTGATGGAAAATTTTGGACAGGATTTGGTATTACCTGGACAATCTAAATTCAAGATTTTAATTGTTGATAGTGGGAAAAAAAAGTTTTCATTTCTGAAAACCTACACCTTTTTCCTGATGGTAGCAGTGAGAACAGAGTGTGTGCTGGATGGAGTGGATCTTTAATGATTATTGCTGCTCTCTAACGGCAGCATTCCCTGTAGATGCTCACAATGGTGGGAAGAATTTTCCCTGTGGCATACTGGGCTGTGCATGTTTATGTGTTGTTGAACCTTAACACCGTCACCTTATTTCCCTGTTTTGGCTATGTTTACGTATTTAGAAACTCAGTAGGAAATAAAGACTCTAAAGCAGGGGTCCCCAAACATTTTGGACCATCAATACCTTTGTGGAATCTTCAGTATCTCATCGACCCCCCAGGCATGGAATCTTTGGTGTAGGGCCGGGGTTGGAGGGTGGGGGGGAGGGCTGGAGAGTAGGGGAGGGGGGAGGAGCATTGGGAGTGGCATGGGACACATACCTCCTTCGTCCCAGCTCCATCAGTCTTCGAACTCAACTATTAAGAAGGTAAAGCCAAGTACAACATGTTGGCCACCAAGGCCAGCTCTCTTGAGAGGTTTGCCACCCCTGCCATAGGCCCTATTTTTAAAAGCTCAATCAACTCCCCCCCCCACCCCTGTCATTTATTTACCCTCCTTTTGACCCCCTGTCATTTATCAACCCCTTGGATTGTCCCATTGACCCCCTGGGGTCATTATCCACCACTTTGGAGACCCCTATTCTGAAGGTTACTGATAAAATTCAGGTTTTCTATTCATGTCACTTCAAGGCTTGTGTTTTACTTTTCTTTGGTCATTAAATTTTAACATGACATATGTTTAAGAAATAACAATACTGCCTTTCAGTTGTGTGTTTTGTGATTCATTTGTACTCAAGTCATTCTGTTTCACTGTGTGGTGATTTTGCATATAGAAATGTTTCAGGTGTGAATGGATGTTTTCTGACACTAACACTATTATTAAATAGATTAATTTCAAGAAGAAATGACTGATTTTAAATGTGCCACACAGAAGCCAAAAGATGCACTCGACTGGCATTACAATGTATTCAAGACATTTGGGTTGTTGATCATCCAGGTTTGGGTCATTTAAATTTGAGAAAGGATCAAGGAGAGTTATAGGCTGTCACTATCCGAGCTCAGCTGCCAATAAATCCTCAAGGGGAAAATTCACTGTGGCCAAGACACTTATATTGCCAGTAATATTTGGACATGAGACACATTTATCGGCATCAAGGAAAACATTTCTTCCCTATTGTAAAGGTTAAATGCAACCAAAAGACCAAGCAAGACTTATATAATTGAAAGTAAGTGGCGCCTGAAAATAAACCTAACCCATAATCTCCAAAAATTGAGAGTTAAATGAAGAGGGTAAAATAAAACAAAGGCCATTCTCTCCCTGTACCAATGGAGAAAGGCACCAGACATTAGCCATCAGCAACCTCTGTGTCAAAAAATAATTGTATTATTTTGAATAACCTGTAGGATTATGAACAATGAACTTTAAAGTTGTTTGAATTCGGCCTTTTACAATGGTACAGAAATCGTTGTCTAGTTTAAGAAACAATCAGTACATTATAATGGATAGAGGCTATTTAGTGGCCTCAAAAATGCAAGATAACATTTCTCGTCGTATTATTTGGGATATCAAGTTTTTTAAAAAAAGAACAACGAAAATTCAATTACAGTCAATGGATAATTAAGGTTGAATCTATTGCAATAAAGAAATGTTAATTGGCTCATCCTGAAGATAGTATTGATTCCTTTAGAGCTGCATTCTCAAGATAAACTGCATTCTTTTTAATCAGTGATTGCATCATGTTGACTTTAAATGTGACCAGACTATTGATGAGAAAACAGATGGGAAATCAATGAGGCACTGGGGTGTCATGGTCAAGATTAATGAAGGGGAATCTGTCTGGAACAAATGGCATTCACTTGACTGAAGATTGTAGACATCAGGTCTCTGAGTTCTTCCAATGAAGAACATGTACCGGCCCGGAAAAGGGATTATTAATAGACTGATTATTTGTAGAATGTGAATGCTAAAGGGCTTGCAAGTATATTTAATGACATCTGACAGGTGGAAAATGAGAATTATTGACAAATACTCCGATGCTGTCTGTCTGCAGATATCTGACTCTAAGAACTGATGAAGACACCCTGTTGGATCTATGAATGCCTTTATTTCATGTTGTCTAATATGTTTTTGTTTACCTTTTATATAGAAGGAATTATAACAGTGGCTGTCTGGAGAATGTGGAAGTGCCTGGTTAAGATGTCACAGTGGGAGATGATGGTTCTCTCAATTCCCCACGGGTGTTGGGCTACAAGTAGCAACACATAAATTACTGGACAAACTCAGTTCATCAAGCAGTATCAGTGGGGAGAGAAAGAATAGTCAATGTTTCAGACTGGAACTTTTCAACAGGTGCAATCTCTTGAATGCCTTCAGGATATCAATGAGCATATGCACCCCAGACTGGTTAGACACAGTTCTGTTTTGATGAATGGTCTTAACTACTGAAACATGAACTCCACATCTGCTGTTTGACCGGCTAAGGGTTTCCAGTGTTTTCTGCTTTGTTTTTAAAATTTTGTATTTTACAGTAGCTGCAGTGGGCTCGTTTTATTTTAAGAGGAGAGGTTGAGTTGGACAGCTGGCAATGGAGGGCAGAGACTTGTGGGATATCAAAAATTGTCCAACAAAGTACTGGGGACACTAAAGGCATGACAAAGGTGACAGTGAGTGATGTGAAAGGATGGTGAGAGAGGCAGTTCCCTGGAAATAAACCTCATGATGCTGATGCCACCAGAAAGTTAGATTGGAAGCTAAGAGAACAGAGATGTTTAAATGTCCTGAGCAGTGGCTATGATGGGTGCGGGGCAGTTGGGGTGGGGGGGTTTATTAAGTTTTATTAAGCAATTTTTATTTCAAGAAGAGTGGTGAAAGTGCACTCATTTATTTTTTAATCGAGACAAAGAAGATGAATCGGATCTGCATCAACAGTGCTGTAAAGGATTTATAACGAATCAGTCACTTTCTTACACTGCGCTCCATTTCCTCTCTCGAGGCTTTTTTTAACAGGATGCATGAATGGGAGAGAGAGGAGCTGGCAGATCTAATGCAACCTATTAACTTAGTGGACAATCTTGCATCCAGATAATGACTCTAAGATAATGGTTCTCCGACTTTTTCTTTCCACTCACATCCCACTTTAAGGAATCCCTATGCCATCGGTGCTCTGTGATTAGTTAGGGATTGCTTAAGGTGGGATGGGAGTGGGAAGAGAAGCTTGAGAATCACTGCTCTAGACCCAATTGTTAATGAAATATTTTGCTTGAGAAAAATTGTCATTGGCCCATTTCCTTTGGAGTTATGTAACATAACGAGTCAATTAGATATGATTAAAACAGAGCTTTTCAAACTTTTTCTTTCCACTCGCATCCCACCTTAAGCAATCCCTTACTAATCACAGAGCACCGATAGCGTAGGGATTCCTTAAAGTGGCATGTGAGTGGAAATAAAAGGTTGAGAACCACTGATCTAAGGGGTAGAGAGACAATAGAATCTCTCTTTCTCTCTTTGGCTTGGCTTCGCGGACGAAGATTTATGGAGGGGTAAAGTCCACGTCAGCTGCAGGCTTGGCTTCGCGGACGAAGATTTATGGAGGGGTAAAGTCCACGTCAGCTGCAGGGTAAATATCTTATGGAAGTGATAGTTTAATGGCAGAAGGGAAAGTGATTTCTCCAGTAGGTTTAGATCAAAAGTGAAGTTCAGAAAATCCTTGTCTACAACAGTGAAATATCGGAGGAAGACTAATCCTCTCTCTAAGGCTGTAGAGAGGAGGGGAATGAAGAATACACTGTGCTTCAGCTAGAGTCACTTCAGTACATTGGGATCTTCATTGAACGTAGCAGAGAAATTGGAATTGATAGCCAAAAGAAATACAAGAGAATAGAAGTGCTTGGTGTTTGATGAGAATTGTAGGATTTGAGAGTAAGATTTTTGAGTTGGGAAATTTTGAAGGGAAGGGTAAGAATGCTTTAAAAGAGGAGGAGTGGGTCAGGACATGGTTGGTCAGGGTCTCTTAGGAGAGAGAGAGAGTCAAGGAAGCAACATCAAGTGCGACGATGAAAAAGTGAAGAGGGCAGAGAATTGGGGTGGTAAACCATTTGGGATTCAGGACTTGTGGCTAAGGAGAGATCATGGAAACAGATGAGAGTTTGTTGTCCTACATATAAGTAGTGGACAATGGACTGAGGTATGTAAGCTACTCAGGTATGTAAGTAATAAATAAAAAGTAAATTACATGAGAAAAACATATAAATATAAAAGGATAGATAAATATTAACAATTGCAATTAAAAACTGTGAAGTTGGTCTGAGTCCTTTCATTGAGTTAATAAACCAGGATGTTTAGGTATTCGAATCGCAGTAAAGTTTTACAACAAAACTGTTCATGCAACAATTGTGACCTTGACGTGACACATTTAAATTTCAATCAACAGAAGGCTTCTTATCTGAGTTTAAAAGCCAATTTCCAATGATTCCTATTGTGTGGATGTTCAGACTTGTTCCAAGAATTCTCCAAAATAACAGAATCTTAAAAAGGATTTTTACGTCTCTTAAGCTGCTTTAAAATGTGTTGGAAATGCCTTAACGACCACGCAATTTTCTTATTTCATTGCACACCAGTTGATGAACTGTGGAGATTATGTGCTCATTCTGCACAAATCTCTAAAGGAATATAGAGGATTTATATCAACAATTAAAAGAAGCATTTAATGAAACGCAAGGTGAATTTGCAGATTGCACATTGCCAGCAGGGATCTGAAGTCAAAGATCTTGTAAGCTGGTATTAGTCGATATTACAATAAGTTGTACCAAGTTAGGCTTTCCTTTGAATGCAGACCCTCACGACTACTTGATGAGCAAGGTCTTCTGCCCCTTTGACATCTTAAAAGCATCTTTGAATGCTACCTATCACTGTGTGCAAGGGGACAAGAGGTCCTCTGGAGTAAATGGTAGGGTCAGATCTTTTGCTTCTCTGAGCCCTTTTTGCTAGGCTATTTCTCCTTGGCCCCCCAATGTAATCATCACGTGGGGGCCTGGTTCCCCGCTGAAAATTACAAATGCTAGAAATTGTTATTGTTTTTCTTTCAAGTTGAAACATGTGCACATAGATTGAGACTGGGGTTTGACTTCTGTCTGTGCTCCATGTTGGGCACCCTATTACAGAAAGGATTACTGATGTCCCTGGAAGTATATGTGACTAGATTAAAATCTATTAGCTAAAACAGATCTATGAATTGGGAAGGTTTGCGAGGCACGAGGGCCAAATGCAGGCAGATCGGACAAGCAGACGTAGATAACTTGGTCTGCATGGATGAGTTGGGCCAAGGTCCTTGAGAAACACAAGAACTGCATATGCCAGAATCATGTCCATTGTCATGAAGTGCTTCGAGAGGCTTGTGATGGGGCACATCAAGCTTTTGCTGCCCCCGTCACTAGACCCCCATGCAGTTCGCATATGGACCCAACTGCTCTATGGATGATGCCATCGCCACCACCCTCCATGTAGCCCTCACCCATCTAGAAAACAAGGACATGTATGTTCAAATGCTAATTATTGACTTCAGCTCAGCATTCAACACAATCATACCTCAGTACCTGATAAGGAAGTTGGGCCTGTTGGGTCTAAAGAACTCCCTCTGCAATTGGATTCTCGATTTTCTATCGGGGAGACCTCAGGCAGTCCAGATCGGTAATAGCACCTCCAAGACCATTACACTGATCACGGGGGTTCCCCAGGGCTGTGTGCTTGGTCCATGGGTGACCATTGACAGCTCCACTGCTGAGGTCATCAAGAGTATCATGTTCCTTGGAGTGCATTTGGTGAAGAATCTCACCTGGTCTCCATCGCCAAGAAAGCCCGGCAGCACCTCTACTTCCTGCAAGGGCTGAGGGAAGTCCATTTCCCACCCTCCATCCTCACTACATTCTACAGAGGTTGCATCGAGAGCATCCTGGGCAACTGCATCACCACCTGGTTTGGAAACTGTACCTCCTCGAATCTGCAGAGGATAGTGAAGTCAGTAGAAAAGATCATTGGGGGATCTCTTCCTACCATGAAGGGCACCGACAACACTCGATGCAGGCAAAAGGCAATAAACATTGTGAAGGTCTCCATATACCCCTTACATAAAATGTTCTCCCTTCTGCCATCTGGTAGGAGGTACGGTAGCACTCAGGCCCTTGCATCCAGACTGGGCAACAGTTTTTCCCTCCAAACCACCAGACTCCTGAATTCCCAGAACATATGTGGATAAGGCACTGTGGACCTTTACTATATATGCCTTAATATTTCAATATTTTAACGTGCTTAACTTTTATTCTAACTTGTACTTATGTAAATATACTCCATGGTCCTGGAGTAATGCTACCTCATCTCTCCCATGCGACCATGGGACTTGAAAGACTGAAGGGACTTAGCAGATCCAGGAGCGTCCCTGGAAGGAAATTGTTAGTCAGTGATATTGGTGTAGGGAACATTTTTCGGCTCTGCTCTCAAGATGAGGCCGGCTTCCATACTATATAACTCCACGACTTTAAACTCAGTGAAGCTCATAAAACTCTTTTAACTCCTCTCTTTCATATAAAGAGGACGTCACATGCTGCCGTGAGAATCTGCACGCACCCTAATGCATCCCGCAGGATTAATTTTAAAATGTCCATATTAAGAAAAGGTTTTTTTTTAATTTAAAGGTTACTTTAAAGTTAATTTAAGGTGATTAACAAAATAAAAAAGACGTGGCCTAAGAAAGAAAAGACTCCAAAATTAACACCGACCAAAAAAGCAGAGAAGAAGAAGAAAGAAGTCGGGCCTACCTTGTCAACAAAGCAGGCAGCTGAAGTTCTCTCCAGATCCGCTGGTGAAGACCCTGGTGAGGGACCTTCCTCCGGGGCTTTCTTGGCAGCGACCTGTAAAGATGGCTCCAAGGGAAAAGTTAAAACTCTATCGCGCGTGCGCAGGAAGAATAAAAGGTTGGAAAAACAAGGTCCCTAAAAGGGTCAGTCCAGTGTCTCAACATCTGAACAAGAA
This sequence comes from Narcine bancroftii, assembly GCF_036971445.1. Taxonomy (NCBI): domain Eukaryota; kingdom Metazoa; phylum Chordata; class Chondrichthyes; order Torpediniformes; family Narcinidae; genus Narcine; species Narcine bancroftii. Next base: position 171,149,143 of record NC_091476.1, read on the forward strand.
GGAGATACATCTCCAGTGGAAGAGGCATCACAAGGATAGGACAGTGAAGAAGAAATGCCAAGTTCAGAAGAGCAACGATTTAGAGGCAAGAAGGAGATTTTAAAGAAAGAAATGAACAAGATTTAGACAAAAATAGATGGACTTGCTTTAACTTTGGAAAATAATCTTAAATTGGTGACTACAGAATTAAAGACAGATTTGACAGTTAAAGTGGATAATGTTTTAAAAGTGATAAATATCATCTCACAGAGAGTTGATGAGTTGGAAAATAAGGTTCAAGGTGTTCGAGAAGAAGCACAATTTATTGAAGAGAGGTCTAACATGTCTGAAGATATGACAAGCAGTTAGATTTTAATGAATGAAAAATTGTTGGGAAAAAGTTGATATTCTGGAAATTTATAGTAGAAGAAATAATGTTAAAATAGTGGGAATGTCTGAAGATGAAGAAGGAGAAGATGTGATTCATTTTTTTCAAGAATGGATACCGAAGAAATTTGGAGAAGAACATTTTGAGGACACAATTTTAATTGAGAGAGCTCGTAGAGCTTTAAAACCAAAACCCGGTCCAGGCCAGAGACCTCGATCTATCCTGGTTAGATCTTTGAGGTACCAGGATAGAGAGAGGCTTCTAGGTTTGGCGATGAGAAGAGCTAGAAAATATGGCCCTTTGAGCTATGAAGGGGAAATAAGATTTTTTTAAAATCCTGATTTGAGCCAGGTTCTATTAAACAAAAGGAGGGAATTTAATTCATTTAGGAAAGATTTATATGATAAAGGTTATAGATTTGTTTTGCATTATCCAGCTACTTTGAAAATATTTGTACCAGGTCAACAGAATATGTGTTTTTACAAACTATGTACAAGCCGAAGAATATGGTCAAAATTTGTCTAAAATTCAAGTAACAGAGGGTACTGATTTGTTGCAATGTATCTGATATATAAAGAGAGGGGGTGTAATTTTCTATTTTCTTCTCTTTGATGGATGAAGAATTTCAATATTGGATGGAAATGTTGGTTCAATTAAAAAGATTTTTTTTCCCCCACAGGGGTCGGGGGATGAGTTAGTTTGAGGCTGCACATGTTTTCGTGGTTGGGCCATGACCCGTAAAATGGAGGAGGTAGTACTAGTTTTTTTTAGCACTTGGTATAATGATTGTGTTTGCAAGGCAACTAACAATGCCTTACTGTTTGATTATACTTGGCTGCCACCAGGGGATGACACAGAACAGGAGACACACAGTATGCTGGATCGGTAATGGAGACTTGCAGCCTCATGGCCTGCCTCATAATAACTTTAAAGTAAAGGACCTTTTCCTTCATCCATACAAAAACAAGATGGATTTTTGTTTCTTTTCTTTTTTTTTCATTTAGATTCAAATTTTAATGGTTTTGGATTGCAGACAATGGCATTTAGACCAAATTATTTTGTGGGAATTCTTCCTGGATAGGAGTGATGGAAAGGAATTTTATAAATAAGGAAAATTAATAAAGCAATTAAGGTTATGAGTTTTAATCTTAATGGGATTAACAGAAAAATTAAGAGAAAGAAAATTTTGTCTCATATTAAGAAATTGGGAGTTGAATTTTTTTTTTCACTTAACTGAAAAATGAAAAGTAAAAAGACATTGGGTAGATTAAGTAGCTTCTAAGGCAAGAGGAGTGGCAATTTTATTTAAGAAAAATCTACTAGTTAAGATTCAAAATATGATTACAGACCCAGCAGATAGATATGTCATGGTAAGATGTCAAATATTTTCAGAGGAATGGACTTTGCTAAATATTATATGCACCAAATATATATAATGAACAATTTAAACGAGATACTTTATTGAATTTGGCAGATGTTCATGAAAATATTTTAGTAGGAGGAGATTTTAATTTTTTTTGATCCTTTACTGGATAAATCATCAAGAACAATAATTAAATCTAAGGCAGCTAAAACTCTGTTATATTTAATGAAAGATTTAAACTTAATTGATATCCTCGAGATAGAGCTTATTCTTTTTTATTCTAATAGATTTGATACATATTCTATAATTGTTTTTTTTTATATCGTTTGGCTCAAAACCAATCCAGAGTTATTAATATTGAGTATAAAACAAGAATATTATCTGATCATTTTCCATTGTTGATTGAATTGAAATTTGCTGAAAAACAACAGTTAATATATAGGTGGAGATTAAATTCTTTATTACTGAAAAGGCAATATTTTTGTACTTGTATAAAACAACATATAGAATTGTTTAGTAATACAAATTGACATTTAATAGAAGATATTTGGGATGCATTAAAGTGATACAATGATCTAAACAGAAATATTATGAATTAGGAGAAAGATTACATAAAGTTTTAGCTTGGCAGTTAAAAACAGAACAGACTTCTATAACAATTAATGCAATACAAGAAAATAATAATGAAGTGACATTTAAACCAAAAGAAATAAATTAAACTTTTAAGAAATTCTACTAAAAATTATATACATCTGTGTCATTGCAAGATGAAATGATTATAGATAACTATTTTGTCACCAATGATACAACTGACACTAACTGAAAGAGGTAAAGATGAAAGACTTTTTACTAAACAAGAATTTTATGATGCACATAATTGTTTTAAAAATAATAAATCTCCTGGAGAAGATGGATTTCTAGATGAATTTTATAAAGAATTTAAAGATTTAATGGGGAGTTCTGCATTAAACTAATAAGACAACTAGAGAGCTAGGTAGCCTGTGGAAGCTCATCCTGTACACTAGCTTCCTCTACAAGCTGACCTCTACGTAGTGAGGGCAAGACAATTTTTGCCCTCTTGGTGGACTATCTATTTTCCAAGAAGGTTGGAGATGAAAGCAAGTATCCTTATTGAGCTTCACCTTGACTCTGATCTATGAGTTGTTCCCAGAGATGAAGAATGCTGAGGCAATTATCAAGTGCTGCCAGAATATCACCAACTTAAAACATGTGGTTTCAGTCCATAAGGAGCAGATTTAGGCCATTCAGCCCATCATCTGCTGTGCCATTCAAATGATGGCTGATGTATTTTTCCTCTCCACTTTTCCCAAGAACCTTTGACACTTTACTAATCAAGAACCCATCGACCATTATTGGAGGTCAGGGCATCTATTGGCAAATCCTGGTATTTATGTCAGTATTGGGACAGAAGATCTACACTATCCATCTATCCATTAGTTGTGAGGTAAGTAATAACATTCAAGTAGAATCGTAGAGTAATTTCAGTATGGAACAGGCTCTTTGTCCAAACTAGTTCATGTACGTCTTGATTATATTTACACACTGTATTGGTTGAGTTCTGATTTCTATTCTGTGCTCAATGTTGGATACCTTATTAGAGAAAGTAAAGTAATGTCTATGTGGGTATATATGTGTTGGTGATAAGGATAGGAGCCCATTGAACATCCTTGTTCTTTGTTCTCCAGAACTCATGTGGAAAATTTTTGCTCAAGTAAACAGAACTTTCTTAGCACTTTCCACAAGGTTGGTTTAGCAGGAAAAAGTAACCTTACATGAATTCATGACCTACCATTCATGGAGAGAGATGGGATACTTGGACTATTGCTTCTGCATTGGAGCATCCAGGAAGCTGTTTTAATACCAAACAAAATTCTGTTAATGCTGGAAATAAGAATACTAAACACTAAGAATTTTCATCTGCTCAAGGCATATGTGGAGACAAAAAAAAAGTTAATAAATGTTATAAGCTGGACACAATATTTTTACAGAGTGAATGCAGAGGACATCTTCCAGGTGTAGAGTTACTGGCAAGACAGCATAAATTTAAAATTTCCACAAGGTGGGTCAGGGGATAATTTAGGGAAAGTAATTCTTTGCAAGGCATAATTGCATCGTGTAACACATTAACACAAAGAATAGTTGCAAGAAGAATAATTGTATATTTTGAAGACTAGCATTCAAATAATGACCAGAGAAACATGAAGAATATTTGGAAAAAAATCAACCAGTATTTTGACTTGACCTATAACTAACATAATATCGGCGAAATGAGTCCACTTCCAGCTTCCATATTGTACGTTCAATAACTTTATGTTAAGGTGGGGTTTTTTTTGAACTGGAAGAAGGATTCACTGTATAAGGATTTATGTTACCTCGTTTGATAGACAAGGGATGACAACAAGTAAGTTTAATACATACAAGAAATGTGTATCAAATGCAAAGCTTTTAATATCCTTCCTGATCATTCAACTGCTTAAACTGGATTTCATCCCACTATCGAACTGATATGAAAGGTAAAATTAAAATAATATGACGACATTTAAATGAATCTGCAACATCATTAAAATTAGGTAGGATTTATTTTAAAATGAAAATTAATTGCTGCAGACATTAGAAATCTGAAACGGAAACAGACAATTCTGGAAACAGTTCAGGCAACAAACATCTGCAGGAAGAGAAATCAAGTTAACTTTTCAATCGGGCACCCTCTGTCAGAACATTTGTTTTAGAATGCTCAAATCTTATTTGCTGTGTCAACTGATCTGGAGGTGAAGATTTTAATTGTATTAATAATAAATTAAATACTTATCTAGAGCAGAAATAGATAATTGCTCAATGTATTTTTGGTGATTTTGGGTTAACAACTAATTACTGGGACCAACTATGGAAAGCTATCAAGTGACAAATGGCACCGCTGCATAAATCTCTTCCTGACTTGTTAAAATTATTTCCAGTCAAGCTGAAGCTGATAACTTCCACAAAACTTTTCACAGGACCTATGGCTACCAACTGTTAAACATGGGTCTGAGACACTGAATTCTAGAATTTACAATGAAACTGCAACGGAAACCTTGGCAACAATTACTGTCTGAGTATCTGCAGATACTTGGAAACCAGCAGAAAAACATAAATCAAAATTTAAAAATAATATATCTCAAAACTGCGTTTCCTCTGATCATCCACCCACTTCATATTTTCACTTGAAGCTTCTATGTATTCATTTTAAAGCAGTGGTCTTCAAACTGCCCTGCTAAACTCACATTCCACCTTAGTATTCCCTGTGCCATTGGTGCTCCGTGATTAGTAAGGGATTGCTTAATGTGCTATGTAAGTGGAGAGAAAAAGGTTTGAAAGCCACTGTTTTAATCATCCCTAATTGACTCGTTATGTGCATGGTTTCATAACTCCAAAGGAAATGGGCCAGTGACCATTTTTCTCAAGCAAAATATTTCAGTAACAATTGGGTCTAGAGCACACATGTCAAACTCTGGCCCGGGATTTGGCCCGCAAGATCATTTCAAAGATGTATTAGAGGTGGCCTGCCCTGCAGCGAGAGCTGATGCTGTTTTTTGGTAATGTCACCCCCACCATCCTCCCCCTTCATTGCACATCCTTCCCCATTGTAACACGAGAAATTGTAACACGAGAAGTCTGTCGATGTCATCAGCCGGCAAGCCAGTTGGAAGGCTCCACCGCACAACCAGTCACTTCTCCCACCTGTCGAGCGGTGCGGCGGATGGGCGAGCGCCTGTGATTTCCTGTCGGCACGACGGGCATGGCAGGCTGCACACGGCCCCCGGGCACCGCGAGCCCCGCGCGACTCGCACCGGACGGCCCTTCCACAGCGCGAGCGCACTTCTCCCGGTCGCCACGGCCTTCAGCACTTGCACCCGCGCAGACCCTAAGGACGGCTGGTTCGGCCCTGCACGTGAAGAGAGAGATGGTGGCTGTCCGCAAAGGCTGATCGGCAGCGCGCTGGGCCTGAGTGGGTGGGTAAGCAGGGGTGGGCAGAGAGTGTAAGTGAGGAGTAATGGGCAGGGGAAGTTATGGTGGTGCGAGGGGCAGTTAGAGGGAGGGATGAGAAGAAGGAGGGGTGGATAGGGAAGAGGTAAAAGGAGAGGGGCAGGGCGAATAGGGAAGGGGTGATTAGAGGGTGAGAGACAGGTAGAGGGAGGAACAGGTTGAGGGGAGAGGCAGTAGAGGGGCGTGTATAGGATGGGGTGGGTAGAGGTAGAGAGAGTGGAGTGAGGGGTGAGTAGAGGTTGGGTAAAGGACTGGTCAGGTAGAGGGATGGTGAGTCGAGGGTGAATAGAGGCCTAGAGCCTGAGGAGTGAGCAGGAAATGCTGAGTCCTGATGCAGGCCAAAATGGACACAGCCTGTGAACGCTGACTACATCTCCACAGGAACCAAATATGTTTCCCTCAGGTCAAGCAAAGGGTGAACTTGAGCTACCTACTCCTGGCCTGTAACATTATCCTCCTAAAGTTATATCCTAAAGTTTAACATTACATATGTTGAAAGAAGAGAAAACATGCAGATGTTGTTGAAAATTTTGAATAAATATTTAGTTCGGCCCTCGACTTAGTCCAAGTTTTTAATTTTGGCCCTCCGTGAATTTGAGTTTGACACCCCTGGTCTAGAGCAGTGATTCTCAACCTTCCCCTCCCACTTACATCCCACCTTAAGCAATCCATTACTAATCACAGAGCACCAGCGGCATAGGAATTACTTAAAGTGGGATGCGAGTGGAAAGAAAAAAGGTTGAGGACCACTGATCCAATGGGTACCAAAAGGCACACTATCTCGAGGATAATCCAGTCAGACAGTTCACTAGGATAATAAGGAACTGCTGCTGTTATCATTTTGACTGTATCATTATAATAAAATGCCATTGCAACATTGGTCTCCAAGGCAAAACCTTCAATATAGCTACTTCATAGATTTATATAGATATTTATAAGATCTTTAGATCCAATACTTCCATGCTGGCCCACTTCAATTGATTTATAATTAATCTCTTTTGGAATTGAGATGATTTAGTTTTACACACACACACACACACACACACACACACACACACACACACACACACACACACACACACACACACACACACACACACACACACACACACACACACACACACACACACACACACACACACACACACACACACTCAGGAAATAAATTGAAGATCCCCACTGTGTGAATTTCCGTTCTCCTCAACTGCCTTCTAATTCTTTTGCAATTAGTTTCAATCTATGCCCCAAATTATCAATCTCTCCAACCATGAAAATTTATCTTATCGAAATTGGCCTTTCAGAGTTTTGTAAACATGCATCAAAGCTATCCTTAATTTTCTTCAAAGTAAACAACCCCAGTCTAGTCAAAATACAAAAATGCCGGAGGAACTCAGCAGGTCTCGCAACATCCATAATAGGTAAAGATATAGTATATAACCGAGGTTTCAGGCCTTAACCCTTCTTCAAAGTATGAGCAAAAAGCAGGCAGCTTCCTAGAGTGCTTCTCTCTCTCTTTTTCTCTCTCTCTCTCTTCCTCCCTCCCTCTCTCTCTCTCTCTCTCGCTCTCTCTCTCTCCCTTCTCTCACCTCACCCCCCCCCCCTCTCTTTCCTCACCCCTCTCTAATCAATTTTCACCTTTCTTCTCCTGGTGATCAACCTCAAATATCACTTTGTCTGTTTGCCTGTGCTTCTCCATTATCAGACACACCCTTGCCAACATGTCTGTCCATGTTCTCATGAACTACCAGACTGGGGCCATCGGCAAATTGGATGAATGCTCCTCATATTCTGTCTAGGCACCCTTCAACCAGATGGCATTAACATCAATTTCTCCAGTTTTTGATAGCCATTCCTCTCAACTATCACTATGTCTCCTTCCGTCCAGCTCTGTCTGTCTGTCTCTTCCCTTTTTCCTCTGTCTCTGGCTTTCACAGAGCCAACCCCCTCCCCCTATCAATTCTCCCCTTCCCTCTCTTCTGTTCTCCCGTTTCTATCCAATCAACACCTATGTCTGTTGGCCTGTTTTCCTCCCCTGCTCATTCTTCCTTTCTTCCCAGCCTTTTAATTCAAATGCTTGCCTGCTTTTAACTCTTAATTGAAGAAGGACTCAGGCCTGAAATATCAGTTATATGGACACTGCATGACTTGTTGAGATCCACCAGCATTTCTGTGTGTTTACTACAATCACAGCATCTGGTAACTTCTGTATTTCACCCCTGTCTTGTTAACATTATGATAGTTATCCACCCCAGGCAATATTCATGTGGACCTGCTCTTCACCATTTCAAGTGCTGTTATGTTCTTCCTGGAATGATGACCAGACCTGCATACAGCACTCTTCTGTCACCTAAGAGATATTTGGTACAGGTTTTCCATGATCTCATTGGTTATCCTTTACTTCCCATGGATACTGAGTTTCTCCAATTTATGCTTTGCATGCAACCCCAACTTAGAACCATAAAAACCATAGAAAAACTATAGAACAGAAAACAGACCCTTCTAGTCTGTGCTGAAACATCATTCCTATAGTCCCCTGATGTGCACCCATTCCATGATCCTCCAGTCCTCTCCCATCCATGTATCTATCCAAATTATTTATAAAACTTAAGAGTGAGCCCACATTTACCAGATGGCAGCTCGTTCCACACTCCCACCACTCTCTGAGTGAAGAAGTTCCCCCTAATCCTTTCACCTTTCAACCTCAAGCCACATCCTCCCGTAATTCTGCTATTTCCAGTATCTCTGGTGGGTACTCCTAATATTCCTCGGTTGTCATGGAAACAGAGCCCCATTGGCCCATGTAGAATATGCCAACCATTAACTACCCATAATGCTAATCCTGCATTAATCCCATAATTTATTTTCTCCACAATCTCAACAACTTCTCATGGATTCTCTTATTCACCTGCACATCCGAGGTAATTAATCTACCTCCTGCCTGCCTTTGGGATGTATGAGGTAACCTGAATACTCAGAGGAAATCCAAGTAATCACAGGGAGAATAGGCCAAGTCTGCACAAGTGGCCTGGAGGTCAAGGTTGAACCCAGATCTCTGGAGCTACGGGACAGCAGCTTCATGAGCTGTGCCTTTTGCCACCCAATTCCAGAGTTATTAACACATTGCAGCAGTGTACAGGCCCTTCGGCCCTCCATGTTGTGCTAAAACATATAAAAGGACTAAGCCCTGCCTTCCCTATAACCCTCTCCTTTCCTTTTGTCCATGTGTCTATCTTTTAAAGGTCCCTAATGTTTCAGCCTCTACCACCACTCCTGGCAAGGCATCCCAGGCCTCAGCAACTCTCTGTGTAAAAGCCTTACCCCTGATGTCTCCCTTATACTTCCCTCTCTTAATCTGATACATGTGTCCTCTAGTGGTTGTTATTCCCACCCTAAGAGACAGGTATTGGCTGTCCAACCTCTCATAATTTTGAACACCTTGATCAAGTCCCCTCTCATCCTTCTATGCTCGAAAGAAAAAAGCCCCAGCTTTTTCAACCTTGCCTCATAAGACATACCCTCCAATCCAGGCAAAGTCCTGGTCAATCTCCTCTGCACCTTTTCCATAGCCTCCACATCCTTCCTATAATGAGTTGACCAGTTGCTTTGCACTTCTTAGTCTCCTCTGTGAACGTTGGGATTCCTGATAGATTTCCCCTTCCAAGTTCACTTCAAGGGCTCAAGGAATTATTGAAGATCCTTTCCATCCAACGTTCAGTACATTCCATCCACTACCATCAAGACCAAGTTCCAGGAGCATCAAAACCAGGACAACTGAGAAGCTGATGAACTGTATCCTGTAACTGTGTAGATCATACCAAATATTTATGCATTTATTTAATTATTTATATGCTACTTATGTGTTTTTGCACGTGTACCATGGTCTGTTTTGTCAGCTCGTACATGTACAATCAGATGGTAGAGAACCTTGAACTTCCTCATCGTCCCCCAGATCGAATTCTCCCTGGTTCACCAATTCCACATGGGCCCCTGTCCTACTCCTCCTCTCCTGTCCTCTTAACACTAGCTTGTTCACATTCTTGATGAAGGGATCTGTCCTGAAGCATTGACCATGTCCCAAGGATACTGCTCGGCCCACTGAGCTCCACCAGCAGATTGGGTTTAGCTTCTGATTCCAATGCCTGCAGTCTCCTGTGTGTTTCAAATTTGGCAATAGTTCTTTTTTTATATATAATAATCATGTTGGATGCTTCTGTGCAAGGGTATAAGTTAGCAGTTTCATGGATTGCTTTAGAAATAATCGGGTGTCGATGCTAACATCAGCAGTCAATGCAAGGAATAACAAAACTTCAAATCTATTGAAACGTTTCTAAAACCATATTGAGGGCTTTAAATATTCTCTGTGGTTTTTCAGTCCTCGTGTTGCTTCCCAAAGTTGCAGGCTAATTATTAGATAAAGAATTTTGGTTGTTTCTGCATGTTCCAATACTTCCTGTGACACAAGGTGAATGCTGCCACCACCAGGTAACTGCAGCGTGGGAGAAAAGATTTGATTTTGAGCCAATTTGCTTGATAGACTGATTCATTTCCAAAGAGACAGGGATTTCCAATTAATCATGTGGCTTATCACAAAATCCCAATGAATCAGAACCATTTTAATCGTGAATTGGGGAGGGGGGGCGGGGTGTAAAGTTGCTGAAGAGCCACAGGTAACAAGAGCTCAATGTAACATATAATTTGTACTAGGATCAGTGCAGGAGAAGCAGATAAAGAGAATGCAATGTTGGACAGGAGGTAACCAAAAAAATTCAACATTTTAAACACTGGAATGACGAGAAACTCATGTACAATATTGTAAAAGGCACAAAATGGCCAAAAATATTAGAATGAACAAAGCCTTTGCATTCTGCAAAAGGAATTTTGGATTTTTACCCTGCTTTGTGAGCAGGTCAACTGAAGGAATTTCAGTTTTTTTTAGTGGACTGAATGAAAAGATAAGATAAAAAACAGATTGGTTGCTGTGCATCAGATATTCTCTTCCGCAGGATTTTAAATACCCAATCTACTTTCTATATCTTTCTTTTCTTTGGCTTGGCTTCGCGGACGAAGATTTATGGAGGGGTAATGTCCACGTCAGCTGCAGGCTCGTTTGTGGCTGACAAGTCCGATGCGGGACAGGCAGACACGGTTGCAGCAGTTGCAAGGGAAAATTGGTTGGTTGGGTGTTGGGTTTTTCCTCCTTTGTCTTTTGTCAGTGAGGTGGGCTCTGTGGTCTTCTTCAAATGAGGTTGCTGCCCGGCGAACTGTGAGGCGCCAAGATGCACGGTTTGAGGCGATATCAGCCCACTGGCGGTGGTCAATATGTTAGTCTCCTAAAAGTTTGCTAAGACATAAAATACCAATTCTACATTTTTGTTAGCCATTTCTACTGCATTATTCTTTGAAAAAGGACTAATTTCAGTAACTCAAACTTCAGAGATTTGAAAATAGAAAAAAAAACTCCAGAGAATTGTTAACTTGGGCCTGAGATGTTACAGGCACCATCTTAAGGACATCTACATGAGTTGGTGGCTTAAAAAAGACAGCCTCTATCCTCAAAGACCCCCACCACCCAGGCCACTCCCTCTTCACTCTGCTACCATCCGGGAAAAGGTACAGGAGCCTAAAGACGAGCACTCAGCGGCACAAGGACAGGTTCTTCCCTGCTGCCATCAGATTCCTGAATAATCAATGAACCACAGGCACTGCCTCACTTTTTGTGCAGTACTGTTTTTATTTTTAACATTATTTTTGTAAGATGGTTCATAATATGAACGTTTTGACTATGTTCCTGCTGCAAAACACATCATTTCTTGGTTTATTCGTGACAATTAAATCTTGATTCTGATTCTGAATGAGTCCATTTCACATTCTACGTATTATGCATGTTTTCATAAAATCCACTAAAGAAAGAGAAATCAAAGGGGAAAAAAAAATCCTGCAATATAATCGCAGGAGGAATACGCTAAAATTTCATTGAGACAGTAGAAGGAGGTCACTCAGCCCATTGAGACTATGCCAGCACAGAACAACTCTATTTCTCCCATTTATTTCCCTGTGATTTATTCCTTTTCACATGTACGTGCACTCTCTGCTCATTTGCAATATGCACTTGGTCTAATTTACAGAAGCCAGTTAACCTGCCACCAGCAAAATTTGGAGATCACAAGAGCAAAGAAGAACACCCATATAATTGTACTAATTGACAATGGAAAAAATCCACCCAGACAAGATATTGATTTATTTGCATTTGGATGTGTGGGCTTATTAGGGATCATCAACATGGCTCTGTGCGAAGCCTATCATATTTTACATGATGTGGTTACAAGAGCTGGTCAGACTCTAGGTATTCAGCAATGAGTAGCTGATCTCCTAACTCCCCAGAGACTGCCCACTACCTATGTCTGAAGTTAGGGATAAAATGGAATATTCTCCATTTTTCCTCGATGAGTGAAGCTACATGATGTTGGAGACTTGGGGTTGAAGCACCCGTACAGGTTGTGGTCTGTTTGAGATTGGGAACCAGATACCAGATCTGGGATTCGAGAGGGTGCAGAGAGCAAGATGGGTTGCCAAAGGGCATAGGACACTGAAGGCTTCTTGATCACATCGGAGGCTTGGATACAGAGCTCGAGTTGCAAGTGGATGTGACAGGACTCTGTGAGGAGACAGAGGCTGTGGGAGCTGAATCCATGGACACTCAGTGTCACTGAAGGGATGTTTTTTTGCTGCTCTTTCTCCGATTGTTAGGGGTGCCATGCAATGCTCCGGGTGACTCTTTGCCTTGCAGCAGGCAGAACTTGAAAATATCATGTATATTGCATTGATTGTATTATTATTTGATGATAAAAGGAACCTTGAAGCTCAACATCATTCAGAACATTGCAGCCTGCTTGATAAGCATCCCATCCAGCACCATTCACTCAGTCCTCCAGCAATGCAGAGTAGCAGCAGTTTGTATCATCTACAGGATGCACTCACCAAAACTCCTTCCACCTTCACCACACCTGGAAGGCACTTATTGGTCGAGCAAACAAAAACTGTGCACAACGACTACAAGTAAACTAAAAAAATTGTAAACAAACTGACTGTGCAATACAAAGAGGTAAAAAAATGAATGTAGTGAAAAAAGCACTCAGATAAGTCCTAGATTGAGTTTGTTGTTGCGGAGACTGATGTTCATGAACCTGGTGGTGCGAGTCTTGTGGCACCTCTACCTCTTTCCTATTAGTTGCAGCGAGAACAGAGCATGTGCTGGGTGGTGTGAATTCTTGGTGATTGCTGCTGCTCTCCGACAGCAGCGTTCCCTGTTCTTGATGGTGGGGAGGGCTTTGCTTGTGATGTCCTGGGCTGCGTCCACTAACTTTTGCAGGGCTCTTCGCTCAGGGACATTGGCGTTCCCCATACCAGTCCGTGATGCAGCCGGTCAGCACACTGTCCTCCACACCTCTGTAGAAATGTAACAGGGTATGTAATGTTGTACCAAACTGCCGCAAACTCCTGAGGAAGTAGAGGTCTTGGTGACGTTGAGTGCGAACTTGTTGCTTTGTTGAGTCCAATACTGGAATTCCCTCCCTAACTTCATTGTGGTTATGCCCACGCCTCACTGACTACATCGATTCAAGAAGGCAGCACATCCCACCTTCTCACGGGCAACTAAATTCTGTTTCAGCCAGCGAAGCACACATCCTTTAAATAAATTTGAAAAAAATAAAAAATTTAATGCAGAATAACTAAATACAGAATATCACATTTCCACAGATCTATCGATCATTGAATGGGTGCAATATTACATGACAGCAACCATTTAAAGATGCCGATACAGCACAGAATCAGACCTTTATATTCATTGAGTATGTCCCAATGAGAAAACAAAGTGGTCAGGTACGAAAGTCTGCAGAATCTGTTTTTGTAGTAAATACGCATAAATGCTGGAGGAACTGAGCAGGTCTCTTAGTGTCCATAAGAGGTAAAGGTATATAACCAACGTTTTGGGCCTGAGCCCTTCTTCAAGGTATGAATAAAAAGCAGGCAGGCACCTGAATTAAAAAGGATGGGGCGAATGGGCAGTGGGAACAGTTCAGACGAACAGACATCAAGCATTCTTTTACATGAATCCTGTATGAATCCTTTCATTCCATCAGCTCCCAGATTCTGCCACTCAACGGATAAACAATACAGCTAATTAACCTACCAATCGATGTATCTTCGGACGGCCAGCGTATGTATCCAGAAAGAAAATGCAAGCAAATACAGGGAGACCATGAACGTTGCATACAGGTAGAATGCAAGGTGAGGATTGAACACGGGTAGTCTGAGTTATAGGGCAACAGCATTACCAGCTGCACTAGTGTGGCACCTACATTTGGCATGTTCGACACATTTGTGATCCTTTCATCCTCTTCCACAGGTGAGTTTTTATCTCTAAGCCTATAAGCAGCATGAGCTCACTAATGTTTCTGCACAGTACAGACGGCGCCTCTAGCTGAGATAAGAGTAGAGGTCAAAATATCAGGAGTTCACTGGAGAGTTAGATTCATGGCTGGAAGATAAGCACAGGGACGCGAACATGCAGACGGAAAGGCTCAAAATATTTAACAGTCCAGTTTTTCCCTTTTGAATATCAGAATTCGCAGGACAGTCACATATCCACAGCTGAATAGAAAGGTTATGTGACCAGAACTGATGATTCCAGAGTCCAAAAACTAACTTGAAATTTATTGTTGGACTGGAAAACAGTTGACGAGGCGATAGAGCTGTCAAAATGAATCCACTTGAGGTTCAATCAGGCAGAGGTTATTGCTGCAGGACCAACGAGACCGTATGACCAAAATATGTAGGAGCATTATTAGGCCACTCAGCCCATTGAGTCTACTCCTCCATTCAAATCATGTATATTTTCTGCGCTCTCCTCGTCCCCCTGCCCTTGTCTTTTTTTTAAATTAATTTGCATGCCTGTTGTTTTCTTATTTCTGATGAAGGGTCCAGTAGCGAAATGTTGGTCACCCTTTATTTCCTATGGTTGCCGAGTTTCTCAAACACTTTTGCGTATTGCACGTATTGATGAATTGATTACTATCTTTTATCATGTTACTTTACTCATGAGTTTTTTGAAAAGATAACCAAAAAATTGATGAGGATACTGTGGTAGATATATCAATGGTTCTCAACTTTTTTCTTTCCACTTCAATACCACTTTAAGTATTCCCTATGCCATTGGTGTTCTGTGATTAGTAAAGGATGGCTTAACGTGGTATGGGAGTGGAAAGAAAAAGCTTGAAAACCGCTGTTCTAATCGTACCTCATTGACTCGTTATGTGTACAGTTCCATAACTCCAAAGGAAATGGGTCAACGACAATTTTTCTCAAGCAAAATATTTCAGTAACAATTAGGTCTAGAGCAATGGTTCTCAACCTTCCCTTCCCACTCCCATCCCACCTTAAGCAATCCCTTACTAATCACAGCGCACTGATGGTATAGGGATTACTTAAAGTGGTATGTGAGTGGAAAGAAAAAGGTTGAGAACCACTGGTCTACATGGATTTTAATAAGGCATTTGACAAGGACCCCCATGAGCGACTTGTTCAGAAAGTCTTGAGGTAGGGGATCCATTGAACCTTGGCTGTGCGGATAAAAAAATTGGTTTGTAGGTAGAAAGCAGAGAGTAGTAGTGGAAGGAAAGTATTCTTCCTGGAGGTCAGTGATGAGTGGACTACCACAAGGATCTGCTCATTGTGATTTTTATAAATGACCTGTTGTCATGTTGGAAAGAATATCAGGTTCGGTGGTTCACAGAGAGTTGAGTCTGGAGATAAGTGTTAAAATCATACATAACTTTTATTAACACATGAGAAATAAACAGGGGAGAATGTTAAATGGTACTTGATCACTATTTCACTTAAGTGCCAATCTAGACATTCACCTCGGACTTCAGTTGGACTCCGACAATGGTAAACCTATACTTGACCTGCTCATACACTACAAACAGGGACTTTTATGCACACCTGATTCCCTGACTAACGAGGGTATGGCTCTCTGCAAGTATTGATCTATCGCAATACTATGGCTCAGCTTCAGTGTAGTGCACACCTTACCCACGACATTTCCAGCGAAGTCCACATTAGCGACCTGGCATGGAGCAATATCTGGGACTTGGCCCACGAGGCAGAGAGAAAGAGTATGCTGTATGTTGGTGTTATATACAGTGCTAATCTGTGCTTCTAGCCAATAATAAGTCGAGATGATTTAAATTATTCAACGACAAGGTGTGCATTAATGGGTGGCCGGAGTCCAACCTCGATGGACATGTGATGTGACCGCTGAATAATTTTCAGGCAGGGAAGAGCATGTGACCACCTGAAATATGCACATTCTAGACAGGCAAAGAGGCCACATTTCCTCCAACCACAACACCTGGATGAAGAAACTTGCAGATGATACGAAAGTTGGAGGATAGAGCTGAAGGTTGTTGCGAGTTACAAAAGGATATAGAGAGGATGTAGATTTGCACTGAAAAATGACAGATGGATTTCAATACAGATAAGTGTGAGGTGATGCATTTTGGAAGGAAAAACCAGAAGGCTGAGTACAGGGTTAATGGTCAGTTACTTAAGAGTGAAGATGAACAGAGGGTCATTGGGTTCCAAATCCATATGTAATAGCCATACTCCTGTCAAGGTACAAAAGGTACAACCAAATCACAGTATAACACACACACAGAATTTATTTGACTCATACCAGTGGGAATGAGGAGCATTTAGACAAGGTCACCTCACTAATACTGGTGAATCTCGTTCAAAGGTCTCAGTCAGAAGGTACAATATTTAAAGTATTTTCTGGCATACAAATTTGATAATATTTCTTTGAACTCATTGTTACAAGTTTATGTTTTATATCTTGCACATCTTTCTAAAGACAGGGAAATGGTTTGATGTCAATCATTTATTCACATAAGTCATAATTAAAAGATATCCTTCTTGCATACAGAATAAACAGAAGTCAGGAAGAGTTGCTTTCTGTATGCTTTGACATCCATTCTCTGCCTGCCTTATTTCTGGTCTTTAATTAACACATACAAGTGGATAGTTTCACACTAATCTTAAGTCATTAAAGTTAACAATGGAGGGTTAAACATCTGGGCAGAAACAATATTAAATTGGGGCTGGTCTGGCACTGGGTGAACTCTACAGCATAGATTTTCAAGGTGGGGCATGATAATTTTTTTGTGGCACATGGGGCTGAAGAATATTTTAGTGGGGTGTAGGAATATTTTGGGAAATAATTAAAAAGTCAGTTTGAAAAAAATCATTGTTACGTTGGTGTGAAAGATGTGACTTTGCAACACTGTCGGTGACTTCCAAGTGAAATCACTTGGTTCTTTTTATTTTCGTAATGTGTTTTTGTTCTTCCGATGTTTCTCTTCTTTTCACTGTTGTTATCCTTGGTTAACATCATAATTATATTTTTTCTGACCGGTCTCCAAATTATCACGTTGGCGACGACGATTCCAAATAATCTCAATAATCTCCGTCCATACCCCTTTACTTTTTCAGTTCAGTCGTAAGTGGGATCTGTATCTGTATTTATCTTTGTGTACTAATGTATTGATGGGTAGGTGGCCAAAATTGGAAAAAAAAAATAGAGAACCCCAGAAAACAAAGCATGAGACGCGTGCAGTTTTGATGCACTCTCTGTGAGAAAAAATGTCAGAAACCATGCTCGTGTTTTTTTGGTCATGTTATTTTTAGGGTCAATATTCTTCCTTTGATTCGATCATTACTCTTATTACATGTTTCAATTCTAAGACATAAGAAAATATTCATCTGTTTCAGGGAGTATTAAAATGTGTTTCAGGGAGTTCGCGCTTTGTATATTCAAAATGAGCAGACCAAGCTAGCAAAAGGTTCGTCAATATTCGCTAGAGATCTTGAAGTTTGGGTTTTTACCTGCTGATGAACGTGTAACCTTTTTTTGCCCTATTATGCCAAAAGACTTTGAAAAATGAATCAATGAAAGCAGGCCGTCCTGAAGTTCATTTGTGGGTAAAACACCCTAACCATGTCAATTCAAAATGGCAATATTTTAAACCGCTGAAAGAAAAGTTTGAAAATAGATCAAAAATCACTTCATTATTCACTGCACATATGACAGCCATGAATCGTGCCCTTGAAAGTAGCTATGACATTTCTCTGCTAATAGCAAAACATGGGAAGAACTGATTAAACCTGCAATATCATTGTTTCTCAAAACTGTTCTGCAAAAGGATGACGAAGATGTCTGAGCAATGCTAACAGAATAGATGACATGGGTTAAGACAAACAGCTTATTGAGAAATTGAAATCATGAAAGCTCTCAAAACAACTGGATGAATCTAGAGTACAGGACAGCGAGGCTCTGTTATTGGAATATGTGAGATATGTTGACCAAGGAGAGTTTCAAGAAGAGATGTTGTGTGAATCATTAAAAACAACCACTACTTCATTTGATATCTACAGCAAGCTCAAAACCTTTGGATGAAAATGAAATACCAAAAGGAAACATTATATCTCACACATGTCAAACTCTGGCCTGCGGGCCAAATTTGGCCCGCGATATAATTATATTTGGCCCGCAAGATCATATTAAATATATATTAGAGTTGGCCCGCTGGCCGCCGCGCAAGTATAGCACGTGCACAGCAGCAAACACTACCATAGAAGTTTTTAGCACTTCCACAGCAGGCACAGCAGTCACCGATATAGTTAACGGGAAAGTTAATTAGATATTCACAGCGGCGCCGATACAATGGACCCGCCGCCTAGCTCCAACGGACCCGCCGCCTAGCTCCAACGGACCCGCCGCCTAGCTCCAACGGACCCGCCGCCTAGCTCCAACGTCTCCTTGAGCTTCATCTGTGGGTGGGTGCTGCTGGGCATCAGACTTTCCGCTGGGGTGGAGGTCGCGGACGAGTTCCACTGCTCTCACGATATTCCCGGTGAGATGGCGAGACCAGCGGGGACTCCTTGGGTTGTTGGCGGCGGTTGCGGCAGGCGGAGGCGGGGGCGGAGGAGGGAGAGGGGGCGGGGGGGATGCCGCTCGTGTTTGCTGGCTGGGCTGGGGAGGGCTCCCTGCAGACCTCCGCTCCCTGGCATGCTTCTCGGCAACGTGCGATCCTTGGCTTAAAGGCTAGAGAGAAATATTATTTATTGAATATTTTATTTCTTATTTGTTAATGCTTCTTATGGAAAGAGTTTAACCAAAACTATTATTAAACATTTATTTTAATAAGAAAAAGTTTAACATTACATATGTTGAGGGAAAACATGCAGATGTTGTTGAAAATTTTCAATAAATATTTAGTTCGGCCCTCGACTTAGTCCAAGTTTTTAATTTTGGCCCTCGGTGAATTTGAGTTTGACACCCCTGTTATATCTTGTGCTGCAGATGATGCACCTGCGATGATGGGTAAAAAAAATACAAAGCTTAAAATTAATGAAGGATGAAAATCCAAACAAGTTGGTCATGCATCACGTTATCCACCAAGAAAATTTAGTTGCCAAGAAAGTTTCCCCTGTTCTCCACGAGATACTGCATTCTGTGATTGTCTATCAATGCCATCAAAGCTAATGCCAAATGTGAACATCTGTTGGTGTTGATAAAAATGCAGAACATGTGAGATTATTGGTTCACCCTGAAGTAAGGTGGTTTTCAAAGGAAAACTGCTTCTAAAGGTTTATGGAACTGTTTGATCTCCTCAGCGAGTTTTTGAAGGACAAACCTGAAATGAAGCTCCTGCTAACAACAGATGGCAAAGCTCATGTGAGTTATTTGACGGACATTTTTGAGAAACTAAATACATTGAACAAACAACGCCAAGTAGCAAATATGATGCTCGTTGATGCAAAAACAAAGCTATTAGGATTCATGACACTTCTAGAATTATGTCAAAGGAATATTTCTGCAAGAAATGTCAGTCAATTCTATTGGTTGAATAAATGTGAGATAACTAATGCTGCTACAAACGTCATCTTGGCCATTTGAAAATGTTGTTAACCAACTTCAATGATAGATTTTGTGATTTAAAGGCAATAGATTTTCCCTATTGGTAAACTCAGCCATTGCTGGTGGACTTATCTGAAGTCCCAGTGCAATACCAAGAGGAGTTAACTAAGTTGCAACATTTTTTTGAAAACTTTATTTATGAATTTAAGATACATATATATAAAAAAACACAAACCCCCTACCCCCACCTCAACTAACCCCACAAGGGGAGAAAGAAAAACATATATCAATTAATTACATACACTGTAATTTAAATTTACAATACAAAACAAAATTTAGGGTATTTCCAAGTGCATAAATTTCAAATAAGGTGACCACATCTGGGCAAAAAAATTATACGTTATCTTCTCCATATAAATACAGGACCTCAACTCATTGTGCCCCAATGAGCCATATTCACTTCCACATTATATTTCCATGTAATCGCAATACACTTCCGCGCTACCGCTAATGCCAGACGAACAAATGCCATCTGAAACTTATCCATCTTTAAACCATCTGAGTTGCAACATGATGAATCAAAGTGAAAGGAACCATAATGTGGTTGTCTAATGAGATCGAAAATAAATACCCAAACTTGACTACTTTAGCAAGGGGACTATTGATACATTTTCCATTGTCTTATTTAATAGAATGTGGCTTCAGTGATGTTAGTGATTGGCTACAAGCCAAGAGAAACTGACGGGAAATTACAAAACGTGGAGATTTAAGGTTGAAGCTAACAAAATTAGTCCCTCGAATCAAAAGAAATCTGCAGTCAGCGTCAGGGGAAAAGGTTCCCACTGAAGTGGTGACGCTTTGTTGAATGTGTGTTTGTTGAATATGTGTTCCAGTGTATTCCTGACCTTCTTCTCTTTGGCTTGGCTTCGCGGACGAAGATTTATGGAGGGGGTAAAAGTCCACGTCAGCTGCAGGCTCGTTTGTGGCTGACAAGTCCGATGCGGGACAGGCAGACACGGTTGCAGCGGCTGCAGGGGAAAAATGGTTGGTTGGGGTTGGGTGTTGGGTTTTTCCTCCTTTGCCTTTTGTCAGTGAGGTGGGCTCTGCGGTCTTCTTCAAAGGAGGTTGCTGCCCGCCAAACTGTGAGGCGCCAAGATGCACGGTTTGAGGCGAGATCAGCCCACTGGCGGTGGTCAATGTGGCAGGCACCAAGAGATTTTTTTAGGCAGTCCTTGTACCTTTTCTTTGGTGCACCTCTGTCACGGTGGCCAGTGGAGAGCTCGCCATATAACACGATCTTGGGAAGGCGATGGTCTTCCACTCTGGAGACGTGACCCACCCAGCGCAGCTGGATCTTCAGCAGCGTGGACTCGATGCTGTCGACCTCTGCCATCTCGAGTACTTCGACGTTAGGGATGAAAGCGCTCCAATGGATGTTGAGGATGGAGCGGAGACAACGCTGGTGGAAGCGTTCTAGGAGCCGTAGGTGATGCCGGTAGAGGACCCATGATTCGGAGCCGAACAGGAGTGTGGGTATGACAACGGCTCTGATTACTTGCAGTAAATGATTTCATTAAAACTTCTTTTGAATATATCACGTTTTTCCGCTAATGGTGGGTGAACGTTTTTTTGAAAAATTAAAGTGGGGCCTAGGGCAAAAAAGGTTGAGAATCATGGCTCTACGGGCTTTGACAATTCAAATAGCATCTGACAGGTAGTGGATTCATTCAGCTGAGCTTTGCGGGGAAACTGATTTATGAATGGGCTGCCTATTAACAGCTCTTTGACTAGATTGGTAGTCAGTTAGTCTTACTGTGCTAAAGATATTAAGGATTCTGGAACCTGGGTGTTCAGTGATTGCTCTGAGATGAGTTGGACAGAAGTGATCATTGATTCTAATTCCCTGTCTGGAAGGTTTGCTTTCCCTCCCAGCCTGTGGCTTTATTTGTGCTACTGAGTAAAAATTTATGCTGCTTTTCTCATAATTGATATTTGTAGCTAGCCTGTAAACACAAACTTCTACACATACATCTCTCAAGGTCACCGCACAGGTTGACAGGATAATTAAGAAGGCTTATAGGATGCTGGGCTTCCTTAATAGAGGGAACAATTTCAAGGGAAGAGAGGTCATGTTGCAACTCTACAAATATTTGGTGAGACTACACTTCGAGAATTGTGTTCAGTTCTGGTCACCTCATTAGAGGAAGGATGTGGAAGCTATAGAGAGGGTGCAGAGAAAATTTACCAAGCTGTTACCTGGATTGGAAAATAAGTCTTATGAGGCAAGGTTAGCGGAACTGGACTTTTTTCCTTAAGTGTAGAAGGGTGAGAGGAGGCTTAATAAAGGTCTACAAGATTATGAGAGGCATAGATAGGGTGAACAGTTAGTGCCTGCTTCCCAGGGCAGGAATAGCAAACAACAGAGGGCAAGAATATATAAAGAAGGGAGGGAAGTTTATGGAAGTTCTACACGCAGAGTTGTGGGTGCCAGGAATGCCTTGCCAGGGGTGGTGGTGGAGGCTGGAACATTAGGGGTGTTCCCAGACAGGCACATGGATGAAAGAAAAATAGAGGGTTACGGTTTAGGGAGGATTTTGTTTTTTTTTTAATGAACAACATTGAGGGCCAAAGGGCCTGTAGCGTGCTGTAGGGTTCTATGTTCTATTGTTGAGGGTTTTCACTTTCTGTGTAGCACTTGGCAAGATCACACAGGCTTCCAATTGATAGTTGTCATACACTGATAATTATGTTATTGTTATATATATTGTACAATGTATGTTTGTATTAAAATTCTTACTTGTGAGGAGTCACGTGATGGAGTAGTGGCCGGTAGAAGAATACCATCCCTCTCCAGAAAAGAAGGAAAAAAGTAAAGAAAAAACAAAGCCCCAGACACACAAACCACAACAAATAAAAAATAAAGGTGAGGAGCTGAGAAAGACCCGACAGCAGGGCTTCCAGCGGGAAGATACAGAAAATAACGGGAACGGGAGGGAGGAGAATGAAAAAAGGAAATCAGACTCACAACAGATAACTAGCCCAGAAGAAGAGGACTAACATCAAGACACCATTTAAAAAAATACCCAGCAAACTGAGATAAACAGCCCAACAAGAAGGTCAGGGGAGACACAGATACGGGGAAGAGAAGTAGACGACACAGGCCCTGGAGCGGACACAGGGGAAGAGGAGGGAGAGCATCAAGCTCTGCACAGAGAAATGGAAGATGAAGGGAATGGACAGTACATGGATTAAAAATAAAATCAAGAATATATGGAAGCATTAAAAGAATGGCTGACACGAGAATTTAGTGAAATAAAAAGAAGAATAAAAGATACAGAAGAAAAAGTGAGTAGATTAGAGCTGGTCATGACAGAAATAGGGAAAAGAGTAGACAAAGTGGAAGAACGAGAAACAGCCATAGAAATGGCTATCCGAAGATGGATATAATGGAAAACTATAATAGGAGAAACAATATAAAGAGAGTGGGCCTTAAGGAAGATAAAGAAGGCAAAGATATGAAAGAATTTATACAAGAATGGATCCAAAGGGTCCTTGGAATGCCAGAAATAGAGGAAGGAATGGAAATAGAAAGGGCACACAGAACATTAGCTCCAAAACCACAAAAACCAAGATCCATTCTAGTAAAATTCTTGAGGTATGCGACAAGAGAAAATATATTAGAGAAGGCAATGAAGAAAATGAGAGAAGACAAAAAGCCACTGGAATACAAAGGTCAAAAAAAAAATTCTACCCAGACATAAGTTTTGAGCTCCTGAAGAAGAGGAAGGAGTTTAACGCAGCAAAATCAATCCTATGGAAGAAAGGCTATAAATTTATGTTAAGATATCCAGCGGTGCTTAAAATAGTTATTCCAGGGCAGCAAAACTGACTGTTCTCGGATCCAGATAAAGCACGAGAATTTGCAGAATGCCTGCAAAACAGACAGAGAGATGAAGAGATCTAACAAGAACAAGAATGACGACAAACTTCATATAAAGAAGAAAAATAATGTATAACTAAGAACTAAGAAGGGGAAGAAAAGGGAAGAAAGGAAGTAAGGGGGGAATAAAGAGGGTGAGCTTTCTTATATGTGAAGATAAAAGTCTTTTCTAGAGGGGGTTGGGTGGGAGAGAATTACAGTCACTACGAAATCAGTTGACGCTTGCGAGCGGGTTCGCAATCCAAATGGAGAGGGGAGTTGTGGTTGCCTGGCAAGGGTCAAGGGGTAACTCAGAGAGGGAGGGGACATTTGAGGTTAAGGGAATTTTAGATGTGGAATAGTGGAAATATTTTATATTTTAGAAATGTGTTCAAAAAAAGAAAGCAGAAACAGATAAGGGAAGGTGGTGATGAGGAAACGGAAATGAGAGGTAAACAAAGTATGAAATGGCCATGTTGAACTATATGACTATAAATATTAATGGAATACATAACCAAATCAAAAGGAAGAGGCTGTTAAATTTACTGAAGAAAGAAAAAATTGATATAGCATTCGTGCAGGAAACACATCTAACTGAAGTGGAACACAAGAAATTAAGGAGCGATTGGTAGGGCATGTAACGACAGCATCATATAATTCAAAAGCCAGAGGAGTAGCTATATTAATCAATAAAAATGTACAAATCAAAATAGAGGAGGAAATAATAGATCCAGCAGGGAGGTATGTAATGCTAAAGTGTCAGATATATTCAGAATTTTGGAATTTGCTCAATGTATATGCACCTAATAAAGAGGATCAAAAATTTATGCAAGATATCTTTTAGAAGATTGCAGATACGTGGGGGAATATAGTGATAGGAGGGGATTTTAACCTTAATTTGGACTCAAAGATGGACAAAACTGGACAAAAGACTAGCAGAAAAATCGAAGTAACCAAATTTATGGTTAAATCGATGCAGGAAATGCAACTTTTGGATATATGGAGGAGACAACACCCAAAGGAGAAGGAATACTCATATTATTCGGGTAGATATAAAACATACTCAGGGAGAGACCTGTTCTTGTTGTCAGCCCACAGCCAAGGGAGAGTTAGAAAAACGGAATATAAAGCTAGATTGTTATCGGATCACTCACCCCTGTTATTAGCAATAGACCTGGAGGACATCCCACCGAGAATGTATAGATGGAGATTAAACTCCATGCTAATTAAAAGACAGGAATTTAGAGAATTCATTGAGCGACAAGTTAAAATGTACTTTGAAATAAATACAGAATCAGTGAAAGATAAATTTATACTATGAAAGCCTTCATCAGAGGGCAGATAATAAGTCATGTAACTAAGATGAAGGACTACAATCGGGAAATAGAACAGCTGGAAAGGGAAATAGCAAGTACAGAAAAAGAACGAGCAACAAGGGAAGATACAACTAAAAGAAGAAAATATAAAATATTTATATTAAAAAAAATAAAATATGAAAAACTACAAACATACAAGGTGGAGAAGAACATAATGAAGACAAAACGTAAGTATTATGAGCTAGGAGAAAAAACGCACAAAATACTAGCTTGGCAGCTTAAGACAGAACAAACTAAAAGAACGGTATTGGCATCAAGGAAAAAGGACAAACAAATTACATATAACCCAACAGAGATCAATGAAAATTTCAAGGAATTCTACAAGCAACTATATCGAACTGTGAACGAAGGGAAAGAAGACAAAATAGATGAGTTTCTAGCTAAAATTGAACTACCGAAATTGCAAGAAGAGGAGCAAAACAAATTAATAAAATAATTTGAAATAGAGGAAATACAGGATATATTAAAAAATCTACCGTACAATAAAATGCCAGGAGAGGACGGATTCCCAAAAGAATTCCATAAAACATTTAAAGACTTATTAATTCCTCCTCTCCTGGAAGTAATGAACCAGATTGAAGAAACACAAAACATGCCAGATTCATGCAAAACAGCAATAATTGCAGGAATACCAAAGACAGGGAAAGATCCACTAACACCAGCTTTGTATAGACCAATATCTCTACTCAACACAGATTATAAGATAATAGCTAAACTATTAGCAAACAGATTGGCTGACTGTATACCAAAACTGGTAAAACTAGATCAAACTAGATTTATTAAGAAAAGACGAACAACAGACAATATCTGTAAGTTCATTAACTTAATCCATGCAGTACAAGGAAACAAAATGCCAACAGCGGTGGTTGCCTTAGATGCAGAGAAAGCCTTTGATAGAGTAGAATGGAATTATTTATTCAAAGTACTACAGAGGTTCAACCTACCAGAGAAATATATTAATGGGATTAAAGCATTATATAAGGGACCATTGGCAAAGGTAACAGTAAATGGATATATATCAAACCAATTTAAATTAAGCAGGTCAACTAGGCTGGGATGTCCACTATCTCCCTCACTGTTCGCGTTAGCTATAGAACCATTGGCAGAACTGATAAGAACAGAAAATAAAATAAGAGGGATAAAAATAAAAGAGAAGGAATATAAAATCAGTCTATTTGCAGATGACATCATAGTATACTTAACAGAACCAGAATTATCAATAAAAGAATTACATAAGAAATTGAAGGAATATGGAGAAGTATCAGGGTACAAGATCAACACAAATAAAAGTGAAGTGATGCCAATGAATAATGTGAATTTCACAAAGTTTAATAAAGAATCACCATTTAAATGGCAAACACAAGCAATCCGATACATAGGTATCCCACTAGATAATAATCTCGGCCATCTATACAAATTAAATTATCAGCCATTAATGAAGAAATTACAAGATGACTTAGAACATTGGAAAGATTTACCACTAACACTGATAGGAAGGGTAAATTGCATTAAAATGAATATCTTCCCAAGGATACAATACCTATTCCAATCGTTACCAATTCCCTTAACAGAGAAATTCTTCAAGGAGCTAAAGAAAATAAAAAGGAAATTCTTATGGAAAGGGGGGAAACTGAGGATAGCACTAGATAGATTAACAGAATGGTACAAACAAGGGGGTTTGTTTGGTAAAGCTACCAAACTTTAAGAATTATTATAGAGCAGCACAATTAAGATACCTATCTGATTTTTATCAAACAAGGGAAAAACCAGATTGGACAAGATTAGAGCTAGATAAAATAGGGGAGAAGGTACCTGAACATATACTATTAGTGGGATGAAAAGCTGGTGCAACATGGGAATTCACCAGTACTACACCATCTGCTTAACATTTGGAAGAAGATTCATGTAGAAAGGAAAAAAATAAATTATCAACTACCAAAATTAATGTTAACGCAAAATCAACTAATCCCCTTCACAATAGATAACCTTTCCTTCAGAGAATGGGAGAGAAAAGGGATCAAAAGAATAGAAAATTGTTCTTTGGGAAATAAATTATTATCTTTTGAACAAATGAAGTGCAAATATGGTATAATTCACGGTACAATGTTTGCATACCACCAACTGAAAACCTACTTGAAGGACAAATTGGGAAGCAGACAGGTTACCAGAAGGAAGCAGCTTTGAATATGTGATTACAGACACAATGATAATTAAAAGATTTATAACAAACATGTACATCAAACTGCAAGAAAAGGAGAATGAGGAAACAAGCTGTAAACCCAAACAAAAATGGGAACAAGATCTAAACATAAATATAAAGAATGAAACATGAGAAAAGCTATGCTCCGGAACTATGAGAAATACAATAAACACGAGGTTACGCATGATACAATATAATTGGTTACACAGGCTATATACCACACCCCAAAAGTTAAATAAATGGGACCCAACAGTATCAGACAGATGTTTTTGCTGTAAGAAGGAAATGGGAACAACAGTACATGCAATTTCGGCATGTAAGAAAGTGGACAAATTTTGGGAAGATCTAAATCAGGTATTAAATAAAATCACAAAAAGCAACATCCCAAAAAATCCAGAGATCTTTCTTCTAAGTAATACAAGAAATAAAGAACTTGGACTCGATTTGGATGGAGCACAAAAAAGATTTATTATGATAGCCTTAGCTGTAGCAAAAAAATGTATAATGTCAACCTGGAAATCAAAAGATAACCTGAGAATACAGCAATGGTACATAGAAATGAATAAATGTATTCCATTGGAAAAAAAATAACATATAATTTAAGAAATAACATCACAGTATACGAACAAATTTGGGAACCATACATGGAACACAATAGAGAAGTCCTACCATGGACCTCCACCCCCTAAAATGACAGAATTAGAAGAAGACGAAATGAACTGACCCAGTGTGTAAAAGTAGATGACACAAATTTCTTGTTTATTTTCACTGAGTGATGACATTGTTTAGTGGGTTTAATGTATCATATAGGTTGAATGTTGAGTGGGTGGGGAGGGGGGGGGGTGAAGGAGGGAGGGAAGGGAGGGGAAAAAGGGGAGAAAATGACACTGTGTATATTCAAGAGGGAAATGTTTGTGTGTATTTTGGTCAAAAATTTAAAAAAAAATTTTAAAAGTGGAAAAAAATTCTTACTTGTTTAAACTGTAGAGGTATTTTGTTAAAAAAAATAAGAAAACCACTAAAATCGACTGCGTACTAAATACTTAATTCAATTAAAGATAATAAATTCACAAAAAATAGATATTCACAGTTATATGAGTATAAATTAAACTACTTAGCAATAGTGCAAACAGCCCTGTCGTTATCCTTGGTTAACATTATAATTTTATTTTTTCTGTCCGCTCTTATTATCACCCATTCCAAATTATCTCATTGGTGATGACGATTCCAAATGATCTCAACAATCATGTCTCAGTCGATACCCATTTACCTTTTCAGTTCAGTAGTGAGTGAGACCTGCATCTGTATGTATCTTTCTGCATTGATAGTGTCAGACAGCTCCAAGAAAAGTGCAGAGAACAAAACAAAGGACTCTACATCACCTTTGTTGACCTCACCAAAGCCTTCGACACCGTGAGCAGGAAAGGGCTTTGGCAAATACTAGAGCGCATCGGATGTCCCCCAAAGTTCCTCAACATGATTATCCAACTGCACGAAAACCAACAAGGTCGGGTCAGATACAGCAATGAGCTCTCTGAACCCTTCTCCATTAACAATGGCGTGAAGCAAGGCTGTGTTCTCGCACCAACCCTCTTTTCAATCTTCTTCAGCATGATGCAGACCCCAACAATGAAGACGCTGTTTACATCCGGTACCGCACGGATGGCAGTCTCTTCAATCTGAGGCGCCTGCAAGCTCACACCAAGACACAAGAGAAACTTGTCCGTGAACTACTCTTTGAAGATGATGCCGCTTTAGTTGCCCATTCAGAGCCAGCTCTTCAGCGCTTGACGTCCTGCTTTGCGGAAACTGCCAAAATGTTTGGCCTGGAAGTCAGCCTGAAGAAAACTGAGGTCCTCCATCAGCCAGCTCCCCACCATGACTACCAGCCCCCCCACATCTCCATCGGGCACACAAAACTCAAAACGGTCAACCAGTTTACCTATCTCGGCTGCACCATTTCATCAGATGCGAGGATCGACAATGAGATAGACAACAGACTCGCCAAGGCAAATAGCGCCTTTGGAAGACTACACAAAAGAGTCTGGAAAAACAACCAACTGAAAAACCTCACAAAGATAAGCGTATACAGAGCCGTTGTCATACCCACACTCCTGTTCGGCTCCGAATCATGGGTCCTCTACCGGCACCACCTACGGCTCCTAGAACGCTTCCACCAGCGTTGTCTCCGCTCCATCCTCAACATCCATTGGAGCGCTTTCATCCCTAACGTCGAAGTACTCGAGATGGCAGAGGTCGACAGCATCGAGTCCACGCTGCTGAAGATCCAGCTGCACTGGGTGGGTCACGTCTCCAGAATGGAGGACCATCGCCTTCCCAAGATCGTGTTATATGGCGAGCTCTCCACTGGCCACCGTGACAGAGGTGCACCAAAGAAAAGGTACAAGGACTGCCTAAAGAAATCTCTTGGTGCCTGCCACATTGACCACCGCCAGTGGGCTGATAACGCCTCAAACCGTGCATCTTGGCGCCTCACAGTTTGGCGGGCTGCAACCTCCTTTGAAGAAGACCGCAGAGCCCACCTCACTGACAAAAGGCAAAGGAGGAAAAACCCAACACCCAACCCCAACCAACCAATTTTCCCTTGCAACCGCTGCAATCGTGTCTGCCTGTCCCGCATCGGACTTGTCAGCCACAAACGAGCCTGCAGCTGACGTAGACTTTTTACCCCCTCCATAAATCTTCGTCCGCGAAGCCAAGCCAAAGAAAAAAGTGTCAGCCAAAGTCAGGAAAAAATATAGGGACCCCAGAATGTAAAGAAACATGGGAGGTTCAAGAGCTTGATAACTGATCAAAACAAACTGTTCTTGAACCTCCAGGTGCTGATCTTCAAGCTTCTGTAGCTTCTCCCTGAAGGTGACAGTGAGAAGAAGTTGTGACCTGAGGAGATAGGGGTCCTTTAAGATGCCAGCTGCCTTCTTATGGCAGCAACTTGAATCAATCCATATAGGGAACTTGGAGCCTGAGATGGACCTCGCTATGTGTCTTTTTTGTGGTTGCTTTGATATGCTGGCTCCAGGACAGGTCTTCTGAGATAGGGACTCCCCAAAACTTGATGCTTCTAACCTCTCCACCTACCTGTCAGACTCTCCTTCCCAAAATCAATAATAAACTCCTTGGTCTTGCTAAAGTTGAGATTCTCGAT
The DNA here is from genome assembly GCF_036971445.1 of Narcine bancroftii. Taxonomy (NCBI): domain Eukaryota; kingdom Metazoa; phylum Chordata; class Chondrichthyes; order Torpediniformes; family Narcinidae; genus Narcine; species Narcine bancroftii. The sequence goes on from NC_091476.1 coordinate 171,179,556, forward strand.
CTCCATTCTGTTTTCTGACTCCAATAATTAGGCCAACAACAGTGATGTCATCAGCAAATTTGTAGATCAAGTTGAAGCCAAACATGGTTGTGCACTCATGAATTTACCAGAAGTAGCACAGGGGCTAAGCACACAGTCTTGTGCTGATGGTCAGCAGGGTTGAGGTTCCTGATCTACACTGAGTCAATGAGGAATTTGAGGATCCCAGTTGCAGAAGAATGGCCAGATCTTTAGCTTACTGATTAGTGTTATTGGTACGATGATGTTGGCCACAGATCTAGTTTTTATAGTCAATTAAAGTCACTTGGTGTGTTCCTGATGTCTAGGTCAACCATTCTCAAAGGAGGTCCACCCCACCCCCACCCTGACCACAACACATTTCTTATTTTCTTTGCACCTCAAGTAAAAATAAATATTTGTTATGTTTTCTGTAGTTGGTAGGAGAGAAGCATGGTAGAAACCAAGACTTGACTACTTCAGAGGGAAGGGAGCCCATAAACATTGAGCAGAGTCCTTGGGAAGAAAGAGACAAAACAAAAGGTTGAGAATCACTGGTCTAGGAGATCAAACACAGAGTGGAGGGCCAGCAAGATGACATCTGTTGTTGACCTGGTGCAATGATAGAGAAACTGAAGCAAGTCCAGGTCCTTCCTGAGACAGGAGTTGATGCTCTCCATTTTCTTGACCACCAAAACAGGTAGACACGGCATCATTCAAAGAGCAGTGTTCTTGTTAACATGAGGACAGCAGAGATTGGTGGCTAAAAACAAAAAAAGAAGAATGGTGGATTATACCAAGCTGGGACAAAAATGACACAAAGTTCAGTGAGAAATACTCTCCAGGCACTGAGAAATTATACCACTTTTCTGATGTGTAAAATTGTGAACGAGTTAACATCTAGATGATAGGGTGTAAATTGGATTAGTAAATATGCTGATAATATGAAGATTGGTGGTGTTGTGGACAGTGAAGAAGGTTTTCAAAGCTTGCAGTTGGATACAGGACCGAAGGGCCAAACTGACCTGTTTCTGTGCTGTAATTGTTATATCAGTGAGGTAGAAGTCTCAGGACTGAAGCCCGAAGACTCTGCTAAATAGGAGCTCAGTGAAATAAGGACCATTACACTGACAGGAGCTCCTTATCAAATGCAGGACTTCCCAGTTCCTTCGATTGAGCTCAGAAACGGGCAGATTGCAGGAACTCTTATCTCTAAGTGTGTGAGTGTTGCAAAGATAAGAAATTCTGCATGTATTCACTTTCTTATCTGTAATTACATTACAAGACTCACATGGAATTGTTTGATCTGCTGGGAGTGATTGCAGCTGACTGAGTGTCCACTAGCTCATTAGAGTGTTGCCACTTGACTTTCCTCCTTTCCAATAAACCGCAGAATCTAAATTGAATACATTGTAAAGACTACAAATGAGAAAAATGTGTTATCTAGATAAAGCCATAACCAGAAAGTAGGTAGAAATTCTGCAGATGTAGTAATTTATAACTTTATTCTGAATTCAATATATTGTTTAAGTATTTTTAGAAGCTACTTGACAAGATTAGAGGTAATCGTATTAAACTAATTAGAGACACCGGAATTTCTTTTATACACAATTTCCAATTACACGTTTAAAAAAATGATATCTAGTATTCTGTTCCCTAGCCCCTTGCAATACATACAAGCATCATATTCTAGTGTTCCCATAAGAGCACTGATATTTTCACCGTTCCCATAAAAATCCTTTTGTCCCTTCCAAAAAGCACAAGATTGGACAATGAACTGAGTTGAATTTAATTGAATTCATGCACTGCCAAACGAGGGCCACCCATAAATTAGAGGAGCAACACCCAATATTCTGTCTGTACACTCTCCAGTTGGACAGCAAACATCGCATTTTCTGTTTCCTGTTGGCCCACTCCCTGTCCTCGCCCTCTTCCCTGTTCCTCGGTCTTCTTTCTTCCAACTCTCCTCCCCCTTCCCTCTTCATTCACAGAGCTATTCCCCCCCCCACCTCCGCCTGCCTACATTTTGCTCATACCCACTGAACCTGATACTTTTCCAAACACAGCAACTGGGTCTGCGAGCAGGGTTCAAAGAGTTTTGGCTGGCCCCACAGGGAGTCCTAATGAGTGTGTGTGGGTGTCCTGTCAGGTGAATGTGTTATTGTGTACCTGGTCACCAAGGGGGGCAGCAGGTGGAAACTCACAGTCGGAGTTGAAATGTAAAATCCCCGGGTGGACCGATGACCAGCAGGGGTTCAGCTGTGAGGTAATAAAAGTTGAAAAAACTGGTAAATCAAAGGTTCAAGTCCCAAAACGCTGGTTACCCTTTACGGCCTATGGATACTGCTTAACATAACAATTACAGCATGGAAACATGCCATTAGGCCCTTCTAGTCCGCACCGAACCAAACACCGCTTTCTAGTCCCACCTCCCTGCACAATGCCCATAACCCTCCATCTTCTTCTCATCCATATACCTGTCCAACCTTTTCTTAAATAATACAATTGACTCCGCCGCCACTATTTCTCCCGGAAGATCATTCCACACGGCTACCACTCTCTGAGTAAAGAAGTTCCCCCTCATGTTACCTCTAAACCTCTGCCCCTTAATTCTTAACTCATGTCCTCTTGTTTTAATCTTTCCTCCTCTTAACGGAAATAGACTATCCACATCCACTCTGTCTATCCCTTTCATAATCTTAAATACTTCTATCAAATCCCCTCTCAACCTTCTATGCTCCAAAGAATAAAGACCTAATCTGTCCAATCTCTCCCTATACTCTAGATGCTTAAACCCAGGTAACATTCTGGTAAACCTTCTCTGCACTCTCTCCACTCTGTTTATATCCTTCCTCTAATTAGGTGACCAGAACTGCACACAGAACTCCAAATTAGGCTGCACCAACATCTTATACAATCTCAACATCACCTCCCAACTCCTATATTCCATGCAATGATTGATAAAGGCCAGCATACTAAAAGCCTTCTTCACCACCCTATTCACGTGAGTTTCTACCTTCAGGGAACGATGTACCGTCACTCCTAAATCTTTCTGCTCTTCTGTATTCCTCAATGCTCTCCCATTTACCACGTATGTCCTATTCTGATTCTTCTTACCAAAATGAAGCACCTCACACTTATCAGCATTAAATTCCATCTGCCATTTTTCAGCCCACTTTTCTAAGCAGCCCAAATCCCTCTGCAATCCTTGAAAACCTTCTTCATTATCCACTATTCCACCTATCTTAGTATCGTCTGCATATTTACTAATCCAATTCACCACCCCATCATCTAGATCATTAATGTATATAACGAACAACAATGGGCCCAATACAGATCCTTGAGGCACACCATTGGTCACCGGCCTCCAACCTGACAGACAATTATCCACTACCACTCTCTGGCCTCTCCCTTTCAGCCAATGTTCAATCCATTTGACTATCTCAAAATTTATACCTAAAGACTGCACCTTCCTAACTAACCTTCCATGTGGTACCTTATCGAAGGCCTTACTGAAGTCCATATAGACAACATCCACTGCGCTACCCTCATCCACATTCCTAGTCACCTCTTCAAAAAATTCAATCAGATTGGTCAAACATGACCTTCCTCCCACAAATCCATGTTGAGTGCTCCTGATCAGACCCTGTCTATCCAGATGTTTATAAGTACTATCTCTAAGAATTTTCTCCATTAATTTACCTACCACAGACGTCAAACTTACAGGCCGATAGTTGCCAGGCTTCCTCCTTGAACCCTTTTTAAATAACAGAACCACATGCGCAATGCGCCAATCCTCCGGCACTATCCCCATATCTAATGACATTTGGAAAATTACCGCCAGAGCCTCTGCTATTTCCTCCTTCACTTCTCTCAATGTCCTGGGGAAGATCCCCTCTGGTCCCGGAGACTTATCCACCTTTATATTCTTCAAAAGCCTTAAAACTACACCTTTTGTAATCTCTATATTCCCCATATTTACCCAATTTGCTTTTTTTTATCTCACATCTCCCAATATCCTTCTCCTTAGTGAATACCGAAGAAAAGAAACTGTTCAATATCTCCCCCATTTCTCTAGGCTCCACACACAGTTTTCCGCTCTGATTTTCTAAGGGACCAAATTTGTCTCTAGCTTTCCTCTTACCATTAACATATTTGTAGAACTCTTTTGGATTAGTTTTCACCCTGCTTGCCATAGTTTTCTCGTAACTTCTTTTAGCTTTCCTAATTCCTCTCTTAAGATTCCTCTTACATTCAATGTATCTTTCAAACATCTCCTTAACTCCATGCTTCTTATATCTAATGTACGCCTCCCTTGACCTGCTGTTTTGTCAGCATGTTTTGTGCATTGCAATTAACCCCAGCATCTGCAGACTTTCTTGTTTAACTCAAAACACATTACTTAATAAGATCAATTAATACCAATATGTGGTGTTTAACAATGGGACAGTACCAATGGGAAAAGTTGCCTTCCATGTCAAGTCTGATGGAAACTAACAAGGGGAAAATTGACTGCAAGGTTATATGTTGAAAATGGAAACATAGCACAAGCAGTGTCTCATTCTGAGAAGCTGTTTATTATTTTCATTAATGAAATTAAGTTAGGCATGGCGAGGACAAATTAAGCAACGTGTAAGGGATCAGGAACGCATCAAAGTTGGCTGGCACATGACTGTTGATATGACGATAAAAGAAACCTTGAAGCTCAACATCATTCAGAACATTGCAGCCTGTTTGATAAGCTCCCCATCCACCACCATTCACTCAGTCCTCCAGCAATGCAGAGTAGCAGCAGTTTGTACCATCTACAGGATGCGCTTACGAAAACTCCTTCAACAGCACCTTCCACCACCGTAAGGACAAGCACAGAAAAAGCAGAGGTGCCCCACCACCTGGAAGTTGCCCTCCAAACCAAACACCACACTGTGAATAAATATCAGATTTCGGAGTACATATAACCCTGAAATTCTTCTTCCTGACAGAATTATCCCTTATTAGAGGTGGAACTAAAAACTCTACATAACTACACAGGTAAACATCTAAAAAATGTAAACAAACCGACTGTGCAATACAGAGAGGAAAAAAATCTGAACTGGAAGAACCACTCACTCTATAAGGCCAACAAGGATTTTTGTTACCAAGTGTGATAGACAAGGTGTGACAGCAAGTAAGTTTAATACATACAAGAAATGTGTATCAAATGCAAAGCTTTTAATATCCTCCTTGATCATTCAGCTGCTTAAACTGGATTTTGTTCTACTATCGAACTGATCTGAAAGGTAAAATTATAATATCATGACGAGATTTAAATGAATCAGCAACAATCATGTATCTTCTGGTTCAAAAATGTTTGAATATTTCCATGATTATGTTTATCTTCCTTGACCCATCCCTCACTATAACTGTAGTTTCTTCCATCTTTGTTTCACCCGATCACTCCGTGCACCTAACTCCATCCATCTCCACAGGTAAAACCCTCGCCACCTTTGAGAACGCTGCAGTCAGAGACCAGGTGCAATCATTAAGGATCCACACCACCCAACAAACACTCTGTTCTCGCTGCTGCCATCAGGAAAGAGGTCTAGGTGCCACAAGACTCGCACCACCAGGTTCAGGAACAGCCATCAGACCCTCAACAACAAACTCAATCAGGGTTTTATTTAAGAATTCTTACTTTTTCACTTTATTGTTTTTCTCTCTCTGTATTGCACACTCAGTTTGTTTACAATTCTTTATTTTTTTTATACAGGTGTCGTTTTCCACGACTAGTAAGTGGTGATTCTGCCTCGCCTGCAGGAAAAAAAATCTCAGGGTTGTATGTGATGTCATCTGGCAATAAATCTGAATCTTAAACAATTCTCTTCCTTTCACCCTATTATTGGCAGTGAAACTTTCAAACTCTAAGTGCCCTCAAACACTCACCACCTTCCCTTCCTCCTTTTATGAGTTATTTGTTGAGATCTTGGCCATTCTTCTTAATAGCTCATTAGTTTAGCGCCAGGTATTCATGTTATATTGTAACAACAGTACTATTGTTCGCCTTTATAAATTTATTCGTTATTTATCTCATTATTTGCTTGGGTGCATTCTTGTCAAGTGCAAAGTGATGAGCCCTTCAAATAAGACGCAAATACTTACAGAAACCACTGGGGTTCGTAAGGTTTAGCAGGTGCAGTTTAAACCTTGCAAATCTGACAAAGACAGACTGAAGTAAGTCCCAGGCTGACTCTATGAGAGAGTCAAATGAAAACTCTTTGATCAACTGCTGAAAACCCAATTTGGTCATTTCTGGAATTACTCATTGTTTTTATTGTTGAATCTATGCTAGTATCAATGTACACTTTAATTTTTCCTGTCACTCCTGCTTCCACAGCTGACTGCAGCTAATTTACATCACTTCCCTGGTTATTGGACAGTCGTCATCAGTGTTTGGATTTTATTTGTAAGCTTGGCATTGCATGAGTGTTCGGTTCCATCTGGTGCATTTTACCACATGTGGTGAGATTGCTTCCTGCAAAAGAGGCAGTTGGCTCACCTTGAAACCTGTGAAGCTACTCTGTGATATCAGCCTGGGTCTCCGCTCAGTTCCATAGGGATGTGACGGTCCACACTGCCTGTTGACACTAATCTATGTGAGGACAATGATGGTGGGTGCAAATGTGATGCCTTAAAGATTAAGTTTGACTCCGCAGTATGAAGGTATCCACAGCCCAAAAAGCTGATGGAAGAGATCGGAAAAAGATTCCCAGTTAAACTATGATTAGATAACACAACAATAATGGAAAACATGATCATGAGAGATGAGAGAGCTGAGTTGGAGAACTGTTCTTTGCCTAAGCAATGTTAATGCAAGTGGAAAAGAGAATAAAAGAACAACTAAATTTATATAGACCCATTTATAATCCCTGTAATTTCCAATATAAATCACACTATTAAATTATGTATTTAATATTTCTCTTTATTAAGGCAGCAATACACCCTAAATGTTATTCACTGATTTCAAGGATTTTTTTTATTTCTTGGCATGAAGAGGTTTAATATTAAAGCAAATCTTTCTCACTATGCCTTATTCTTACTTTATTTTATTCTATTATCCTTTCTCTTCTTTTATCTTTGCTTTCTTTCAGCCTGAAATAAATTACCTTGTTAATCTCCTTGCAGTTTGTTTGCATTCAGAAACCAATGCTTCTTATGAAGCTTCACTGTCAAGTTAATCCAGAAAAAAAAGACCAGCTCAGGGCATGGGCCTGCTCCTTGGATACACCTTGAACTGGTCATTCGGGGGTAAGCATGCGTCCAATTGAGCCACATTCAATAACTAGACTAGACGGCGATTAATGTGGAATTCAATTCACCAAAATGCTGGAGAAACTCAGCAGGTCACAGAGCATCCATTGGAAAGTATAAGACAAAATATTGTGGGGCCTTTGTGGCCTGTTGAGTTTTCCAGCACTTTTTTTGTATTGCACTAGACCACTAGACTACAGATTTTCTTGTTCTACTCTATTAACATTAAACATTTGCTTTTAAATCAAAAATAGTTATAGATTTGAATAGCTATTGGCATTTGAATAGCACTGGCGTAACCACTTTGTGATTATTAAGTCTAATACCAAGCACAGCATGATGATTGCAGGCTGTAAATATTCAAGAAGAGTAGCGTGGGCTGCCTCAATGACTACCATCCAATGGCACTAACTTCTACTGTGATGAAATGATTCGAGAGGCTGGTCATGGCCAGAATTAACATATACCTAAGTAGAGATCTGGACCCACTGCAATTCGCCTATTGTCATACTCGCTCCACAGCAGATGTAATATTTCTGGTTCTACACTCAGCTATGTATCACCTCAAAACAGCAATTCATACATGCAGCTACTCTTCATACCCTTCAGTACCATTAGTCCCTCAGCGCTGGTCAAGAAGCTACAAACTCTAGGCCCCCTCTGCAACTGGATCCTTTGTCATCAGAAGACCCTCAGTCAGTATGAATTGGAAATAACATCTCCTCCTCACTGATCATCAACACAGTCGCACCCCAAGGATGTGTGATTAGCCCACTGTTCTACTTGGTATACACCCATGACTGCATGGTCAGGCACAATTCCAATGCTATCTACGTTTGCCGATGAAACCACATTTGTCGGCAGAATTACAAATGGCAATGAGGAAGCGTACAGGAGGAAGATAGATCAGCTCATTGAATGGTGTAACAACAACAATCTTGCGCTCAATATCAGCAAAGCCAAGGAGATGATTGTGGACTTCAGGAGGAAGTCAGGGGAACACGATCCTGTCCTCATTGAGGGTTCAGTGGTAGAATGGGTCAATAACTTCAAATTCCTGGGTGTCAACATCTCCGAGGATCTGTCCTTGAGCCTCCACGGTGATGCAATCACAAAGAATATTCACCACCAGCTATACTTTGTGAGGTGTCTGAGGTGGTTCGGTATGTCACTGAAGATTGCCATAAACCTCTATAGGTGTACCATGGAGAGTATTATGGCTGGTTGCATCACTGCCTGGTATGAAGATGCCAACTCTCCAGACAAGAATAAACTCCAGAGGGTTGTTAACTCAGCCTGTGGCACCAGAAGTCATTCCATCGAGGACATCTACATGAGGCGGTGTCTTAAAAAAGCAGCCTCTATCCTCAAAGACCCTCACCACCCAGGTCATGCCCTCTTCACTCTGCTACCATCAAGAGAAAGGTACAGGAGCCTAAAGATGAACCCTCAATGGCACAAGGACAACTTCTTCCCCGCTGCCATCGGATTCCTGAATGATCAATGAACCAAAGACACTGCTGGACTCTTCGTGCCCTATTATTTTAATATATTTTTTTAGTGATGTCGTAAGATGATGGTTATAATATGAATGTTTGCACTGAGATGTTGCGGGACTTGTTCATGACAATAAATTCTGATTCTGATTCTCTATCCATGCATTTCATCCGTGGAACAGTTAGTCCCACTGTCTCCCCTGAATTATCAAATTCTGGTCTAAAGCTGCACATGAGGATCTTGACTGTAAAATTCAACACTAACATCTAATATATTTAGGAAATTTCACTCAATAGATGTTGCCTACTTTCACATGAGATGTTAAACTGGAGTCCTATTTACTCTATCAAATAGACTTAAGAAATGTTGGCAGTCTTTAAAAGAAGGGCAGGAAGTTCTCCTAAGTGTTCTGCCCAATTTATCCTCTCCATCGGTGAGACTGGGTACAGACTGGGAGATCACTTCATTGAGCATCTCGGCTCTGTCTGCTGCAATAGCATAGATCTCCCAGTGGCCACCTATTTCAATTCCATGCACCTTTCCATTAATGACATGTCTGTCCCTGCGCTGCCAGATTGGGGTCACCCACAAAATGGAGGAACAACACTTCATCTTCTGCCTGCGCACCCTCCGACCAGATGGCATTAGCATCAACCTCCAGTTTCCATTACAAACTCCTCCTCCTCATCTTCTTTTGCCTGTCTCTTTTCCTCTTGCTCTCTCTCTCTTCCCTTTTCCCTCTGTCTCCTTTCACAGAGTCAAAATCAATTCTCACCTTTTTTCTTATCAAATCCAATTAACATCGCTTGTCTGTCATTCTGTACTTTTCCCGCTCCCTTACTTTCCCCAACCTTTTATTCAGATGCCTGTCTTTTTCACTCATATCTTGAGGAAAGGCTCAGGCCCAAAACGTCAGGAACATAGCTTTACCTCCTATGGATGTTATGAGACCGGCTGAGTTCTTCCAGCATTTCCGTGTTATGATAAAATCACAGCATCTGCAGATTTTTGTGTTCCACCCCAATTTATCCCTTAATTAATTTCACTTGTGGGATATGATTATCGATAATTGTGTTCCATTGGGTTCAAAATCTTTGGGATGTTCTGACAGAGATGCATAATTGTCTTTTCCTTTTGAACATTTTTACTACTAATCTCTCAACAGGGTTTAATTTATATTCCAAGAGAATGAAAGGGTGTTTCTGTCATTCTGAAGTCAAACATTTTCATCGATGTACATGCACAAAAATCACGAAGAACTGTACCAATCTTAATGAGGGCAGCAGCTTGTGCCTCATACCCCAGAAAATTACGAAATGTTTTTGCATTGGAAAACCCACTGTTCCGAAAATATGTAGGTAATATAAGGAAAGGGTAAAGAGGATCCTACATCTATTGTTGAGGAACGGGTGGATCTTTTACTCTTTTAACCCCCTTGATTTTGATTATCTATTAAAAAAATTAAATTTGCTCAATAGCAAACTTTCTGAGAGCATATCTAAAATCTTTGGAAATGCTTCTGATTCCCCACCTCAGATCATTGCTGTGACAAAATGCATTAGTTAGCTCTTCAACAATAGAGTTAAAAGCAGTGTTATTCCCATCAATGCCCACCAGATATGAACACAGGCCCAGAGTATTTAGGACTTGATCTCAGCACTGACCATATGAGTCAAGGGACCAGGAAGGTCCACACTGGCAATGAGGGGAAAGGGGACTGAGCACTAGCAGTGGGGAGTACCATTGTGTAGTCATTGTTGATGATCAGAGGAAGGTCTCTTACAGTGCTCTATATCACATCTCCCATTGCATCCACTTGGTTGTGCAAGCACTTTGTACCTGGGGGAGGAAAGGGTGATAGGAGATTGACAGGGGAATTATTCATCCTGAATACACAAAATACTGAAGGAACTCAGCAGGTCAAACAGCATCCATGGAAAGCAATAAATGATCAAGGTTTTGTGCTGATACCCTTCATCTGGAATTCTTTCAGTGTATGGTCGTTGAAGACATTGAAATGCAGCAGTACCATTGCCACCAGCAAATATGAATGAGCTCAGATAGCCGAAGAGAGATGTACGGGTCAGTAGTTAATAGTCGCATGAGTGTATTTTGGGAGATGTGGGCTGGAAGACCCCTATCTCCAAAGTCAATGTTGGTTGACATTTCACGTCAGACCATTCAAGTCTAGTCAAATCACCTTTATTTATCATTCATACCATGCTCGGACTGTAAAGATGAGGTAATGTTTCTCCAGGACCATGGAGCATATTTACATAAATATAAATTAGAATAGAAGTTAAACATTAAGTTATTAAGATGTACTGTATACGGTAACAGTCCATGGTACCCTATCCAAATATTCTGGAAATTTAGGAGTCTGATGGCTTGGGGGAAAATGCTGTTGTTCAATCTGGATGTGTTGGACGCTACTAGTTGCCCCAATAATTACAGAGACAAAAAATGAGGGGAATGATAGGCTTTATTATATAAGGAGACTGCTGGCCTGGGTCAAGGCTAGGGAAAATGAAGGAGAGGGAGAGGGGTCTTGACCTTTATGGCCTGGGTCACATGGGAGGAGACCAGGGAGGAGTCTAGGAGAAGATGTCATCAGGAAGGTGGGCCAGCCTGTACATGCACCCATATCACTACAGGATGTAAAGGCCTGAGTGCTGCAGGACCTCCTACCAGATGACAGAAGGGAGAACGGTTTACATGAGTGGTGTGTGAAGTCCTTCACAATGTTTATAGCCTTTCGCGTGCATCGAGCGCTGTAGATGTCCTTCGTGGTAGGAAGAGAGTCCCCAATGATCTTCTCTGCTGACGTTACCAGCATCTGCAGGGTCTTGCAGTCTGAGAAGCTACAGCTTCCAAACCAGGTGTGATGCAGTTGCACAGGATGCTCTCAATGCATCCTCTGTAGAATGTAGTGAGGGTGGAGGGCGGGAGATGAACTTTCCTCAGCCTTTGCAGAAAGTCGAGGTGCTGCTGGACTTTCTTGGCTAAGGAGCTTGTGTTATGGGAGCAAGTGAGATTCTCCACCAAGTGCACTCCACTGACCATTTTTCTATTTCATTTCCATTTCTGGGCTCAGTGAGTACTGATGTGACCCCCAGAATGACTGGGCCTTTGGAGGTCTCTGCTGTCTGAACCCGATGGCATCATAAAACCTGTTGCTTTTAAAGTGATCTGTCACAAGCTTTCAGTCATGGCTCAAACATGATGGGATTCTCAATGAGCAGAGTCAATCAGAAGCCCCTTTTACACAGCACAAAAGCTGGGTTTCATCTGCCTTTCGAGCATTGTGTGATAGAATCACAAGGTGGATCAGAGGGGGTCTAGACTTCCCGACCGATCCACCCAGGTAGGTAGTCTCAGCAGTGAAGCACATTTGACTCACAGAGCCATCTTTTATCGGTTCTGTGTGAACACGCAAGCCGGCTTCCAAAGACAGGTCATGTGCTTACGGGAATACCGCGACTTTGCAGTATGAAAGGAGCTAGATATTTTTGGATCTACTAATCTCACCAATTTGTTTTCAAATTGCATCTATGATGGTTTACTCAAAGCAGGTAAAGGTTCTATTATTGTCATGTAACACTACATTTAGAATGCAACATGCATCAAATTCTTTAACTTTTGTCTACCGTAAGGCAAACTGAGAGCTGCCACGTTGTCCAGCGCCCCTCACAGTAACCTACTCCACTTGGTGTTCCCTGGCGGTCTCCCCTCCAAATACTGACCAGGCCTGAGCCTGCTTGGCTTCCGAGATCAGACAATCCCAGGCATAATCAGGCTATTAGGTGCTGTGCCAGAACCATTAGCATGGATGATTTCACTTTAAGCTGTGCCTCAGAAGCACATTTAAACTTATCATTATGCTATTGTTTGGGCGCTATATCATCCAACAGAACAACTGAAGCCAATTTAACACCCTGAGTTGGAACACATGGCAGAGGTACTTCAAATACAAGTTGTTCTCAAATATTAATGTGTCTTGAGAGCTGACTTACAACCTGATCCTCTGCTCTGCATTGTAATTGGCTCAATGAGTTACTGTGGTGTGTAAAGGAGGCTCAAGAATTCAGCTGCCACTGACAATTTGCTGGAATTATGGCCTCTGCCATATTTTATGTTAAATATTCAGCGATGTGCTCACAAAACCACATCTCCATGCATATTGTCTGCCTGTAGAATTTCAGTGAGCAGGGAATAAAGCAAGGACACATAATCCTTGGAAAGTCTAAATGGGGTAAGGATCAAAGGGATCTAGAATTCATGTCATTCGTGGTGGCAATGAATGTTAACAAAGCAATTAAAAGCAAACAAAACACATGGGTTACATACCGGGAAAATAGGAAGGAATAGCTCTCAAAAACTGAAGTTACATTAAGTTCATGTAAAAGGTCCACATTACTATGAGTGCAGGTTTATGTGGATAGTGCCGCCACTTCGAAGTACTGAAGAACATCGAGGGCATTTTGTTTTTTAAAAGTGGACAATGCCAAACATTGAAAATTATGAAGGGGTACAATCGTGTCCACGTTGGATAGTATGAGGTTTTTAAAAAAATCTCTGCTGTAAAGTTATTTGTTGCATGATATCTCGATGGATTTGATGACAAGAGACACATGCGAGTGAATTCCTAGGGGTCCCTTCCTGCTCCAGGTTACATCCAGTAAATAAGAATCGAGGAACAGTTTTGTCTGTAAAGTTGTGTGGTACAGAGGCTATCCACAAGCTACCATAATGTTCACTGTATTGAATGGAGCAGATTCAGTAGTAATGTGACTGTCAAGTGGGTTTCCTGTTTTGCAAACAAGCCAACATTTATGATAAATGACGGAGAATATTATGTACTTGAACTTACATGTTACTATTCACCACGAACAGCACTACCTTTACTTGAAAAACACCTTTGTTTGGGATTAACTTGCAGAGGCCTTTCATGTAAAGCCAAAGCAGCTGTTTCTTTAGCCACGGGTTATTCCATGGCAGGAATGCGGGTTTTGGTCGATCTTCTGCCCTATCTGAGCTCTGTCTCAGGTAGTTATCAAGGAGTTGACTGAAGTCTGGCCCAAGAGCGTTGTTAATGCTCCGTGTAAGCAGTTAACCAGCCCAGTCCCTAAAATGAGCTGACATGTTTTTAATGAGTTAGAAAGTGGGACTGATTGCTGAATAGGATTAGCCAAGTTCAGCAATCAACGTCACTCACAAGCCCACGAGGTGAGGACAGCTTTGTTCGTGGAAGCTGGATAAGAATATTTTATCTTGTTATATTTTGAAGGGTCCCAGGGGTCGATGTGGATGAATTAATGCAAAAGGATTAACAGCTGTGCAATTGTGAGGACTCGCGTTTACTAATCACAATTCTGAATATTCTTAATTTCTGTGCAATTTAGATGTAGAACCGTGATCTACACTTCTTGTTCGACTCAAAGGAAATGACATCGATGTGCAATGTTTATTTAACAGCGCTCAACTGTGTATTACCAGGTGTGGTGTTACTGAAGTGTGAACCAGATAGAGCTTCAGTCATGCAACTGGCACCCAGGTTATCGTGTTCCAGGTTTTATTCAAACTAAATAGGGATTTTTAAACTGCAGCACCTGGGTAGCCCTCCTGAGACCCAGGCACATTTAGTGGGGCAAAGGTGCTGCCAGGTGCTGCAGTTTAAAAATTAAACTCTGTTTAAACTGAGGGCAGATCGACCCATTAAATCGCCAACCCGGTGATTTAAGGGGGATCCTGCCCCCGCAATGACGTGGTAAGTGACACTTCACACAAACTAGTCTCCCCATCCCCTCCACCAGCTGTCAGTCACCCCCCACTCCCACTGGATGTCAGTCTCCCTCCCACCATCAATCGTGCTCCCCCACCACCACACGGCAGCCGACACCTCTGCCACCGCGGCTGCCGACCCCTCTCCCCTTCCCCGCAGCAGCAACTCCTCTCCCCTTCCCCACGGTAGCGGCCTCCCTCTCCCCTCCTGATTATGGCAGGAACTTCACCAGGGGTTTCCCTGTGAAGCCAGGGCATAAGCGCTGACGTCAGCGGAACAACCGGGTCAGCCATTTTCGGTGGTGAGTATTACTGGGTTCCCTGACTACCTCCGAGGTAGGGCAGGAACCCAGTTGGATTGGTATGACCCTAAGCGGGTCGGACCCTTTCAACCTGCAATGTGAGTGGTGCGCTAACCAGGCAATTTGCCGGGTTAACCCCATTTTACACGGCAGCTTGAAAGGGCCTAATGTTAATATGCTGAGCATGAGAGAATATTAACTGGAGCATTACACGCCAAGAAAAATAGTGAAAGTGTGAACATGCGAAAGCATCTAGCTGCTTGTACCTGCAGTTTCTTTGACAACACCTCTTCCCATCTTGTCTCTTGTAAGGATTCTATTTCTTTTTTCTCAATTCCTCCATCTCAGCTGCATCTGCTCCAGGATATATTTTTAAATATTTTTTTTTATTTTTCACACTGTGAACCATAACAACCAAAATATGTACAAACGTTTCTCATTAAATATACACAATGGCATTTTCCCCCTTTGTTCCCCTTTCCTCCCTCCCCTCTTCCCACCTCCCTCCCACACCAATGAATATTCAACACATACAATACAATAAAACCATAAAACAGTTGAGATGTCTTGCTTTTCTAAAAACATGGCTTCCCCTCTCCTGCCATTAACTCACTCCTCACTCTCTGACAATAAATCTGTACTTTGAACCTTGCAAGAAGACTTCACAACAATCAATTGAGACGCTGCGTAAACTAAACGGGCCTGCTGTATTATTTTGCATTGTGAAAATGGACACTCTTTCGAAAGCAATCGCAATATCAACAGCAATGCTGAACACTGCTCCAGAATAAAACCGAAATAGTTTGCAGTTCAGTGGCTAAGTCTGTCCGAAGCCACGTCACCCTGTCTGATTTTTCAGCTCGCTCTTCATACTTGTTGGAGAAGTGACCTTCATCTTTCAGAATGGTTCAGATACAAATATACTGAAGAAAGACACCACTTTACACTGCCTGTGCCATACAGATCCATAAAAATGTAATGTACATTATTTGAAGCCCTGAAGCAATGCCCTTCAAGCATTTTGAAGGGTAGAACTAAAGGTAAAAGACATATGAGCAGATTTGATTTTTATATTGATAGATTCCAGACTATTTGACCAACTTTAAAAAAAGAACTTCTTGAATATCTCTTTAATAGTTCAGTAACACAAAATCACACACCACACTAACCATTCATAGCTAACAATTTGAAAGGAGTAACTGCTTCGATTTCCCATAGCAATTGTTCGGCTCCAACAAAGTAGCCAAATGCTAACTCCAGTCCCTCAAAGGTCAATCACCTTCCAAAGTAGTCTCAGGAAATATGCCAAGCAACGCAGCCTCACTGTGATCTGTCAAGCTAGGGATTTGGACAGAATCTTCCTCTTGGAAAAATTAGATTGCATGAAATTGAAATCTGACATTGTATAGATATTTGGGTGCAAGCAAATATATATGTTAACAATTTGGAACAGATTAATTTAAAAAATATAGGCAGATGCTGCGCCCTTTCTGGACCAATTCTGATGTGTCTACCAGCAGGACACTTCGACATTGCCGAATGACTATTATTTCAGTTTAAGCAGAACTCAATGGAGGAAACCTTCCAAGTGGGTGAAAATGGAGGGGATTTCTTTGTGAAGAGCCATCATTCTTCATGGATGTTTACTCTAATATGATATTTCTATTACAATTGTCATCTCATTCAGTTCATAAACAGCCAAGTTACACACATGCTTTTGCATTAAAACCTTTCTTATTTCATAATTTTTGGTTGTTTCACCATATCTCCATTGAAATTATTCTTTATCTCTGTGCTCTTCAAGATCAAATCTTTTTCATATATTGCAAATCATTGGATGAAAATTGAGAAGAAATTTCATTGCATGTCCTTGCTTGGTGCATCATAAAAGACTCTGTGTTACTTTTACCATAATGGCATCGTTTTTGAGACAGTCAGAACATAGGAAGTAGGAACAGGAGTCGGCCAAAAATGGCCCATCGAGCCTGCTCCGCCATTCAATACGATCATGGCTGATCTAATTTATGACCTAATTCCACCTACCTGCCTTCTCCCCATATCCCCTAATTCCTCTATCACCTCATTCGGGCCATCGAGCCTGCTCCTCCATTCAATACGATCATGGCTGATCTAATTTATGACCTAACTCCACCTACCTGCCTTCTCCCCATATCCCCTAATTCCTCTATCACCTCATTCGGGCCATCGAGCCTACTCCTCCATTCAATACGATCATGGCGTATCTAATTTATGACCTAACTCCACCTACCTGCCTAATATCCCCTAATTCCTCTATCATGTAAAAAGTTATCTAAACAAATTTTAAATTTGATAAATGAGGCAGCCTCAACCACTTCCCTGGTTAGAGAATTCCAAAGATTCACTACTCTCTGGGAAAAACTATGTTTTCTCATCTCTGTCCTAAATCTACTCCCCCAAATCTTGAGACTGTGTCCTCTCGTTTTAGTTTCCCCGACCAGTTCAAAAAACCTTCCTCCATCTATCCTATCCATACCCTTCATAATCCTATATGTTTCTATATGATCTCCTCTCATTCTTCTGAACTCGAGCGAATACAATCGTAGACGATTTAATCTTTCATCATAAGTCAACCCCTTCATCCCAGGGATCAACCTAGTAAACCTCCTCTGGACCGTCTCCAAAGCCAGTATATCCTTCCTCAAATATGGAGACCAGAACTGGACTCAGTACTCCAGGTGCGGTCTCACCAGTACCTTATACAGTTGCAACATTACCTCCCTACTCCTGAATTCAATTCCTCTAGTGATGAAGGCCAACATTCCATTTGCCTTCTTAATAACCTGCTGCACCTGCAACCTAACTTTTTGCGCACCCAGGAGGGGGTTACATAGGAGAGCAGAATCAGTCATGGAAAAATTTGCAGTTCTGTGGAAGAGATGAACATGTGATAAGAGAGCAGAGACAGAGACTGAATGAGATGCAGCGATAAAGGATTAGAAATATAAAGGTATGATTGTTGGGAACATCTAAAACTAGCAAGGAAAAGACAAGCAAATGAAATTATCTGAACCTCAGACATTTAGAGGAGCTGGAAGATATTCAGCGAGCCATCCAATAAAGTCAGATGGGGGGAGATGAGGGTGGGGGGGCAGGGATAGAGTTTGTATCAGATGCTCGCTCCTGTAAGCCACTGGGTCTAGGATGGGAGTGTGCCATGGAAGTTTGGTACTATGGGTCACCAGGGCCGAGGTGGAGGCTTGGTCCTGTAAGGGTGGGAGTATGCGACAGAGGCTCAGTCCTGTTGGTTGCCATGGCGAAAGTGGAGACCTGTGTCAGGAGCTCAGTTCTGTAGGCTGCCGGGGACAGGATGAGAATTTGTGTTGGAGACTCGACACAAAGTTCCCCTGCCTCCACTGACCCCAAACCCTCCCCTCCCTCCCTTGGATCCTTCCTATACTCTATCTCATGATCTACCTCATCCTCTTCCCACCCCCCACCCCCACCAATGCCCTCCACCACATTAACACACACCACCACATTAACACCCATGCATCCCTTACCTGGTCTTTAACATCCTCTCTGACCTTCCTCCTATCGGAGAAGGTACTCTCTGTCCTCAGTAGAGTCTTCACCTTCGTCCCTCTTCACCCATTCCTCAATGAGTTCTGCATAAGCCATGATGCTAAACTTTTCTTCCGTCGGCTCCATCTCCATGTCCACTTCTAAAATTAGGATTCTTTATCGCCCTACTATAGACTCCTCCTTCCACCTTAAAACATCTTCCTCCTCCTGGACACCTTGTTCTGCTCTTCTGCCTGCCATCAAGACCACCTGTCTTGACTTCATCACTCACCTCACTCATATCAATCTCACCTCTGGCCCTTCACTTTCTCCATAACAATCCAAACCTCACCATCAAACCCGCAGACAAGGATGTCACTGTTGCGGTCTGGTGCATTGACTCCTATCAGCCCGAAGCCAGATGAAAAATCTCAGACAGCTCCTCTTCTTTTCCCCTCCGAAAGAACCTCACCAAACTTATAAAGTCACTGTATCACGTTTTGTCTCTAAACTCATCATTTCCAGTCTTCACCCTTGCATGGTCTCCAATCTCATCATTTTCCAACCCCACACTGCCTGGTTCTACCTCCTACCCAAGGTCTATAAACCTAATTTCCAAGCAGACCGATCCTTTCAGCGTGCTCGTGCCCCACTGAACTAGTAACTGCTTACCTCAACTCCTTGTTATCCCCTCCGGTCTAGACTCTCCCCACATACATCACTTCAACAACTTCCAGTCCCTGAACTCGACTGCTTCATCTTTACCATGGACATGCAATCACTATACACCTCCATTCCCCATACTAAAGGCCTCAAAGCCCTTTGTTTCTTTCTTGACAACAGACCCAACCAGTCCCTCTCCACCACTACACTCCTCTGGCTGACAGAAATTGTTCTCGCCCTCCATAACTTCTCCCTTGACAATTCCCATTTTCTCCAAGTCAGAAGGGTAGCCATGGGTGCGCACATGGGCATTATCTATACCTGCCTATTTGTTGGCTATGTGGAGCAATTCATCTTACGAGCCAAAACTGGCAAGGCCCCTCAACTCTTCCTCTGCTACATTGAAGACTACTTTGGTGCTTGTACGCATGATGAGCTCATTGACTTGATCTACAGTAGAATCCTCATTATCTGGCACCTATAGGGATCACAGATGTCAGCTATGCAAATTTTCCAGTTCAATGAGACTCACTCTTCTAATACACCTGTCTGCAGAATACACCGTTTAAAAGACAAAAAAAAGCTGAGCAAAGACAGTAATGTAGCTTTTAATTATGTAATTACTTTAATAGTAATATCCATAACTTACAAAATTTAAATTTGAACCCTGGACGCTGGCACTATAGCCATGATGTAGTAACATCAAAATTAACACCCCACCCCACGCCGAGTTTACAGATAATCCTTACTAATACACCTTATACTGATAAAGATAAAGACTCTTGCTACTTTTACCCTCTCAACTCTCAGATCTGACCCAGGATCTTGACCCGAAACAGCCAGAGTCATGCAACATGGATGACAACTTGCACATGCCAAGCAGCATGTCCCACGCACACTAGTCCCACCTGCCTGTGGTTCACCCATATCCATTGAAACCCATCCAATCCATGTATCTGTCCAATTATTTCTTAAAACTTTGAACTAGTCCAATGGTTCTCCAACTTTTTCCTTCCACTCATGTACAACTTTAAGTAATCCCTCTGCCATCGGTGCTCTGTGATTAGTAAGGGATTGCTTAAGGTGGGATGTGAGTGGAAAGAGAAGGTTGAGAATCACTGCTCGAGACCCAATTTTGCTTGAGAAAAATTGTTATTGGTCCATTTACTTTGGAGTTAAGAAACCATGCACATAACGAGTCAATTATGTACAATTAAAACCGTGGTTTTCAAATTTTTCTTCCCACCTTAAGCAATCCCTTACTGATCACAGAGCACCTATGGCATAGGGATTACTTAAAGTGGAATGTGAATTTAGCTGGGGGCGGGGGGCACTTTGAAAGCCACTGATCTAAATGCTTTTAACAATTACCATGGTTTAAACATTTATATATGCAAGAAGGAATCTATTTTCTCTTAAAATTCATTGTAAATTGCATCAGTGGGAATTTTCTCCTCATACTCTGGAGCCCTCTTACAAGAAAAATTACACAAAAAATAATCAGCCTGTGTAAATATATATCTTTTTTCTTTGGCTTGGCTTCGCGGACGAAGATTTATGGAGGGGGTAAAAAGTCCACGTCAGCTGCAGGCTCGTTTGTGGCTGACAAGTCCGATGCGGGACAGGCAGACACGATTGCAGCGGTTGCAAGGGAAAATTGGTTGGTTGGGGTTGGATGTTGGGTTTTTCCTCCTTTGCCTTTTGTCAGTGAGGTGGGCTCTGCGGTCTTCTTCAAAGGAGGTTGCTGCCCGCCAAACTGTGAGGCGCCAAGATGCACGGTTTGAGGCGTTATCAGCCCACTGGCGGTGGTCAATGTGGCAGGCACCAAGAGATTTCTTTAGGCAGTCCTTGTACCTTTTCTTTGGTGCACCTCTGTCACGGTGGCCAGTGGAGAGCTCGCCATATAACACGATCTTGGGAAGGCGATGGTCCTCCATTCTGGAGACGTGACCCATCCAGCGCAGCTGGATCTTCAGCAGCGTGGACTCGATGCTGTCGACCTCTGCCATCTCGAGTACTTCGACGTTAGGGGTGTAAGCGCTCCAATGGATGTTCAGGATGGAGCGGAGACAACGCTGGTGGAAGCGTTCTAGGAGCCGTAGGTGGTGCCGGTAGAGGACCCATGATTCGGAGCCGAACAGGAGTGTGGGTATGACAACGGCTCTGTATACGCTTATCTTTGTGAGGTTTTTCAGTTGGTTGTTTTTCCAGACTCTTTTGTGTAGTCTTCCAAAGGCGCTATTTGCCTTGGCGAGTCTGTTGTCTATCTCATTGTCGATCCTTGCATCTGATGAAATGGTGCAGCCAAGATAGGTAAACTGGTTGACCGTTTTGAGTGCGGCTTTCGCGCAAACAGAGGAACCACTGACATGGTCTTTGCCCTCAGACAGCTCCAAGAAAAGAGCAGAGAACAAAACAAAGGACTCTACATCACCTTTGTTGACCTCACCAAAGCCTTCGACACCATGAGCAGGAAAGGGCTTTGGCAAATACTAGAGCGCATCGGATGTCCCCCAAAGTTCCTCAACATGATTATCCAACTGCACGAAAACCAACAAGGTCGGGTCAGATACAGAAATGAGCTCTCTGAACCCTTCTCCATTAACAATGGCGTGAAGCAAGGCTGTGTTCTCGCACCAACCCTCTTTTCAATCTTCTTCAGCATGATGCTGAACCAAGCCATGAAAGACCCCAACAATGAAGACGCTGTTTACATCCGGTACCGCATGGATGGCAGTCTCTTCAATCTGAGGCGCCTGCAAGCTCACACCAAGACACAAGAGAAACTTGTCCGTGAACTACTCTTTGCAGATGATGCCGCTTTAGTTGCCCATTCAGAGCCAGCTCTTCAGCGCTTGACGTCCTGCTTTGCGGAAACTGCCAAAATGTTTGGCATGGAAGTCAGCCTGAAGAAAACTGAGGTCCTCCATCAGCCAGCTCCCCACCATGACTACCAGCCACCCGCCCCCCCCCCACATCTCCATCGGGCACACAAAAATATATATATATATATATATATACACAGCACTTTGCTTGTGAGATACAAATCTCATCCCACTCTTCTAATCATCTATAGCATCATTCTCATCAAATTTTCTCTTAAAACACAGATTTTTCTCTACATCCAATGCTGTGGGACTTAAAACAATCTACTTCATTTGTGTAGGGTCCTTGCACAAGCTGGATTCTTGGCCTTTATGAATTTGTTGAATCCTTCAACCACAGGTGCTTGGACACATTTATAATGGGAGGAGAAATGCCCTCTTTTGATTGTTACAAGATTCAGTTCACTTTCGAGGAGCTGTACACTTTGACTGACAGCTGCAAATTGAACAAGACCAGAGTCACATCAGGAAAAAATGAGATAAACATCATTCTATACTACACCTGAGTTTAAAATTCAACATGTATTATTCATTGCACAGTAAATACTCATCTGTTTACCATATAACCATATAACCATATAACCACTTACAGCACAGAACAGGCCAGTTCAGCCCTACTAGTCCATGCCGTAATAAATCCCCACCCTCCTAGTCCCACTGATCAGCACCCGGTCCATACCCCTCCAGTCCTCTCCTATCCATGTAACGATCCAGTCTTTCCTTAAATGTAACCAATGATCCCGCCTCGACCACGTCTGTTGGAAGCTCATTCCACATCCCCACCTCTGCGTAAAGAAATTTCCCCTCATGTTCCCCTTATAATTTTCCCCCTTCAATCTTAAACCATGTCCTCTAGTTTGAATCTCCCCCTTTCTTAACTGAAAAAGCCTATCCACATTTACTCTGTCTGTCCCTTTTAAAATCTTAAACACCTCCATCAAGGCCCCTCTCAATCTTCTACGCTCCAGAGAAAAAAGCCCCAGTCTGCACAACCTTTCCCTGTAACTCAGACCCTGAAATCCTGTCAACATTCTCGTGAACCTTCTCTGCACTCTCTCTATTTTGTTTATATCTTTCCTATAATTTGGTGACCAAAACTGTACACAGTACTCCAAATTTGGCCTCACCAATGCCTTGTACAATTTCATCATAACCTCCCTATTCTTGAATTCAATACTCCGATTCATGAAGGCCAACATTCCAAATGCCTTCTTCACCACACCATCTACCTGAGTATCAGTCTTGAGGGTACTATTTACCATCACTCCTAAATCCCTTTGTTGCTCTGCACTCCTCAATAGCCTACCATTTAATGCACATGACCTATGCATATTTTTGCCATCACCAAATAAATCAAGTTATTGATCAATGTCCATTGTGCAAAAAAAATGGCAGCCAGAAGAATTGGTTAGCAGATATATTGCACATTTAAATGGTGCTGAAGTGCATTAGCATTGAGGTCACAGATGGAGATGGGGCATTTGTTTGAGTGATAGACTGAACAGTGCAGCTTATATCTCAACATGTTAGCCATCAAGACACCACACAATTAAGTAAAATATATTTTAACATGCAGTACTTGTTCCTCATGCTCAGGATCTGGCAGTGAACATCATAGGCTATTCCTGAAGTTCCAAGGGAGCGCTGCTTTGTCATAAGAACATAATAAATAGGAGAAAACATTATCCCTCGTACAAAACAGGATTAACAAAAGTAAATCATGGAAACTTGGGAATTTATAGAAAGCAGCAATTTTTAGATGAAACTACAGTGAATGGTACAACAGTCTGTCAATAATGATTTTAACACAGAAGCAAGGAAAACATTCCTGAAAAGCTTTGCATATTTACCTCTGGAGTGGTCGTTTGAACAGGAAGCACTTTTGCACTGGTTTCCCGTGTTGCGGAGTTAGTCGGAGGGTGAACCCGGGTGGACGGGTGGACGTCGATGCGGACATCGTATTCATTAGCCCAGCCCAGGAAGCAGTGTGTATGAAGGTAAAGAAAATGAGACAGATTTCCGGATCTTGAACACTACCTTGTGAATCATCTGAAAACATGGATGCATCAGTCTCAAACGCAGCTCAGTAAGATCACCTGTACTGAATTAATGTCCAATGTTCATAACTGGGTGGCATTTGATGCCCAGGTAAAAAAAGAAAGGGGAGAAAAAACAATATACATGTATGCCATAATCGCAAGGTAAAGGAACAGAAATAGGCCGTTCAGCCCATTGAGTCTGCCCTGCCTCTCCACCATGAGCTAAACCATTCTCACATCTTGTTCCAATTTCCAACCTTTCCCCCATATCCCCTGATACATGGACTATTTAGATACCCATCAATCTCCTCCTTAATCGCCCCCAATGATCGTGCCTCCACAAATGTATGTGGCAACGAATTTCACAAATCCACAACCCTCTGGCTAAATAAATTTCTGCTCATCTCTGTTTTAAATGGGTACCTTCTAATTCTAAGATAGTGTCCTGGATTCACCCACCAAGGGAAACATCTTATTCGCATCTACTCTGTCCAATCCTTTCAGTATTCAAAATATTTCTATGAGATCCCCTCTCTTTCTTCTAGACTCCAATGAGTAGAGCCCAAAAGCTGCTCAACTCTCCTCATATGTTAGCCCTTGCATTTCAGGAATCATCCTGGTAAATCTTCTCTGAACCCTCTCCATCATCTCTACATCTCTTCTAAGATAAAGGGCCCAAAACTGGACACATGATGAGAGATTAAAACAAGATGATGGCTTGTGCAGAGCGTGTTAAAGGATGCAATTCCATTCTGATCACAGCATGCCCACAAGACCATACTTTGATTGCTTTAGAGCTATTGATAAGACCCAGAGCTACAATTACTAATTTTATTGCATCAATTTCAGGTCAAATTTGAGTCGCACAAGTATCATTCCCTTGGGTAATCTCAATTTTGTCAAATATCACATAGATAACAGGTATAGTCAGGAGATAGTCTAATCTGTAATCACTTTATCCATCAGCGGAGCAAAATATACAGGTTACAGAGCTCCCCTCACAACATCTATCTCATAATCTGTCATGTAATGTAATAGCATTTAACAAATAAAAATTGAAAAACTCCATGATGGTTGAGATGAGCCTTGTGAAGTAATTTTGGTAGCAATATGAACTAAAACTAACAGGAAAAGCACAAGTGCATTTTTTAACATACCAACAACTCCACTGGAAAGACTTCCTAAATATTTTTCAATTCAATTCACAGTCCAACACATTCTATTGCTGTAAAATCCGATATTATTTCAGACAAGTTGTATTCCTCATGCAAGGCTTGTGTCATTCTGTGCCGAATATTTTTCTGGCACAATAATTTATAACAATATCATATTTATATTAAATTGGAGTTTGATTGGTGATTTTATCTTGTCATTCACCTTGTAAAATCAAATTAAAAGGGTGAAGAATTAGTTACAATGGGTTTAAAAGAACAAAAATATGAATATTCATCACCTGAAAACTTGTCAAATCTCTATTTAAGTGGCCTGAAGTGCGAGGATCAATGAAGGTAAGAATATCAGATATAAATATTTCATATTGATTTCAGACAATTAAATCTTTACTGACAGCTAAACTGATGCAAGATCCTTTTATTTTTCTTAATTAGGTTGACATATTCTGCATATGTTTTTACAGTGAGACACAATTCTATGTAATATTGCACAGCAATTAGATATGAGAAGAAAAGTTGTGTCATTGCAATATAGAAGGTGACTAATCCTGCTTTTATGGAGACCAATGCTAATTCTACGAATCCAGAATCAAAATTTATTGCCATGAACAACTCATGAAATTCAGTGTTCAGCGGCAACATCGCAGAGCAGTCATTCATATTATAATCATCTCACAAAATTACTAATAAAAAAAATTTAAATAATAATGCATGAAAAGTAAAGCAGTATCTATGGTTCAGTGGGTATCAGAGTGGCACAAACTGCTGTCAGGACGGCAGTGCCGACACCCGCAGACAAGGTAGCTCAGCCTCCTTTCTCCCACTGTAACTACTGGGTTTGCCCACTGACAGACAGTAACGGACAGCAGTGCTGGCACCCAGGAACGAAGCTACTCAGCCTCTTGTTTGCTGAAGCTGCCAGGTGAGCACAGACCAACCGTCTGACTGACGGCTCTCCGACCAACCATCTAATCGACAAACCCGTTCAAACCCAACTTGTGCCTTCAACTCTCCCGATTGGCAGAGAGAGCTTCACAGCAGCGGGCGCGCTCTCCACGAGCCCACCGTCTTCCAGCACGTGGCTCTCGTGCCTCTGACAGCTGCCATTTCCCAGCACTGTTTCAATGCTTCCCACGCAGCTGTCAGCTTTCCCAGTGCTACCTCAGCGCTTCACAACAGTGCATGATCCTTTCTTTTCCCTGCAGGTTCAGTCCTGTCCCTGATCTGAAAATAAAATTGTCCAGGGACCATAGTAAAAGATATGAAGATCTTGTCATGAAATGTCGCAGGGTTAAGCGATCCGGCTAAACACCAAAAGGCTTTTTTCTCACATCAGGAAGTTTAAATCTGAGATTATTCTTTTAGAAGAAATTCATCTTCATCTATCTGATACCTCATGACTTTTGAATTTTTGGTTGGAAGGGACAGCAATTCCACTCAGCATTTTTGGCTAAATCTAGGGGTGTCTCAATTTGGTGCCGTTTATGAAACATAAGGTTGTTGCTGAGACTAATGGTCATTTTCTTATATTGTCTAGTAAATTATATAATAAACTTTAAGCATTTATTAACATTTATGGTCCTAATACTGATGACCTGAATTTTTTTGAACACCTCTTTTCTCTTTTACGGGATTTGAGTACATATTCTTTGACGGTAGGCGGTGACTTATATTGTCAGCTTGATCCAATACTTGACTGTTTGTCTCACAAAATCATTAATTTAAATACTATACTTATAAATTATTTTATGTGACTGTGACAGTACAAATTCTATCACCAATGTGTCTATGTACAGATGGTCGTGTAGGATGACTGTGATTGGCTGAGAGTGTAGCACCACCTACTGGCAGGTCTTAAAGGATTTCTCCTAGCCAGACCAGGTCATCCTGGACTGGTCGACCTACTTGTGATATGGTCCAATCTTTTAGTTAATAAAAACCTTGGTTTGGATCAACAAATCTTTGGTTCTTTCGACGTGCTCTACAGTTACAATCTGGGGTTATTGATTATGGAGATCTGTTCATCCCTGATGATAAAGAATTCTCCTTTTATTCTAATGTCCACCATACATATTCTCGCATTAATTACTTTCTTATGGACCAACAATTAATTTCTTTTGTTGACTTTTGTTGTTACAAAAGCATTCTAATCTCTGATCACTCAGCAGTGATTTTGTCTATTAATGTCCCAAATTTACCTGGAATTACTAAGCAATGATGGTTGAATACACTTTTATTATCGGATCCTGATTTTTTGAAATTTATGAAAGATAATTGCTTTTTTTTTCCATTTTAGTAATTTGGGATAGTTTTAAAGCTTATATCAGAGGTCAAATAATTTCATTTATAGCTAACTTTAAAAAGAAGGCTAATTTTCAGTGAGATAATTTGGCTAATCAGCTGAAGTGTATTGACCAACAATATGCCTTAACTCCGAAACCCGGGCTTTTTAAAAGAAGAGTCAAACTAAAGACTAAACATGACTTGCTCTTACATATCCTGTACAAACACAATTTGTTGTTTTTTTACCCCCACTTTTTGTATTCGTTGCACCAGTCAAAGAAGACGGGTGCCTTTTGAGGTTAATGGGAGGAGTCTAAAAAGTGGAACATGTGTGCATTCTGTGGCCAAACTTTATAGGTTCACATACAATGTGGGGCATCTAATGCAAAGGAAAGTTGTGTGATTATTGCAGATAAAAGCCACTTCTACGGGACTGAAGTTGTCAAAAGAACTTTGCTAAGCAGTGTAGTTTTATTTACAAAGGTGAGAAATTGGCATTGTCTACTTCGCACATAGTTTATTGAAAATGTGGAATTATTTCCACCAAAAGGTTGCAGGTTTGAGAAGTTTGGGAGAGGAATTAATAGATTTGATTTAGGAATGAGAAGTAAACCATGGTGAGCAGTGTAACGATGGAAGAGATTCAAAGAGCTGAATGTGTTTAAAGTACGTACAGTCTTAAATTGACCAAGCTAACCCATTCAAGCTAATAGTTACTTTCACGCTCTGCAGTGTGAACAAACAAGCTCAAACTACGAAGGCTATACTACATAACTAGCTTAAAACGTGCACACAAGGTTCAGTATCCCTTCTGGCTTTATGTGCTCTATTGCCTACCCAAGGGCCAGTATGAGCCTTTATAAAGAGCCGGAGATTGGCAGGGAGTAGGTGGAGCCAGTCTCCCAGGCTACCTCCCTGCAGGTACAGTGGGTTTTCCCCTGCAGTAGGAAGGCAGGAGTGCAGACAGGAGCAGGCAGTCACAAGCCGCTTTCAGGTGCTCGGACACAGATAATGTGCCGGCAGACGCAGCTGGAGGAGTGCAGCTGGGACATTCAGGTGGCCACGGAGAAGACCCCTTTCAGTCACCCAAATGTGCCAGCTGAAGGAGAGCTG
This sequence comes from Narcine bancroftii, assembly GCF_036971445.1. Taxonomy (NCBI): domain Eukaryota; kingdom Metazoa; phylum Chordata; class Chondrichthyes; order Torpediniformes; family Narcinidae; genus Narcine; species Narcine bancroftii. Next base: position 171,208,118 of record NC_091476.1, read on the forward strand.
CGTCCGAGTGAACGCGGCTCCTGTGGACTGTGACCGTAGCCACTGCTGCGTTCCTTTCCCCTCTCCAAGCCTTGTATCTCTATTAAGATCTCTTCAGACTTTTAATTTGGACCTATTTATGTCAGCATTTAATTGTGCCAACTTTGGCAGCCCTCCCTCAGCTGTCAAGGTTCTGAGTTTTGGAACCAATGTACTAATTTTTTTAATGAGTTTTTGGTTTTGTAATCTAATGCCCCAAAGTAGTTTTTTTTAACTGAATGAACACTTTGCGACATTAAAGTAACTAACTGAACGTAAAGCGCTGTTGTTAAATTTTTACCTACCTGATGGTGAGAGAAACAATATTGAATAGAATATTAAATCTTATATTAAATATCTTAGAAGGATTGTGTCTTGAGCTCCATTTGCGATGTTGCGTTCAGGGCAATGGGGGATGCTCTGAGCTGGAGAATATACCTACCCAAGAAGGGTTAGGTAAATGTCCATCGGGGCCGGGTTCTCCACTTTCAGGTGAAATGCCTAATTTTAAGACCAATTTTTGCTAAATCACTTAAGAGGGGGAAAAATTCTACTTGATGATTCTTTGACTTTTCTCACTGGCTAATGTATTTTATATTAAGTAAGATTATGAAATGGGCTTTATGTACCAGGCTGAATGATCTCAGTACTTGACAAGAGAATTAGTACAAATCCTTCATCCTTGGGCAGTCTAAATACTTCAGCTCTGTAATCAACTGCATTGTGTATTAATATAAATAATGAATTTTTCAAGGCAAATTTTGAATAAAAAATAATTGATCAATCATTAACACTGTGAATACATAAAGAATTGCAGCAAAACCAAACATTTAAAATTGAGAGAAATATATTCACAAGATCAGCCTTGTTTACTGAAGGTTGAACATTTTTTTTTAAATCAGGCCCTGTATTAATTTGGGAATATCCTATAATTTAATCTTCTCTGAAATGGTGCAAGCAATATTTACTTAGAAATTGTTTGCCGAGATTTCCATATTTCTTTGATGGCATCCACTTCTAAAATATGAATCAATACATTTGTGAAGTTTATCTATACTAAAGAACTGCAACAAAATGGTAAAAATTAAAATCACTATTTTTCCATTTTAGTTGTAGATCTGTCTCTTCTCACCCTTCTCAATCTCTCTGATGTCTTTGACCCTTCTTAATTCTCTCTTCTCCTTTCATTACCTTTGCCATAACACGGTCAAGGCCCTCTTTGCCCTCAGTCCTGCTTCATCATAAATGAGGATACATGTTGAAAGTGAAGGGAGGGAAGTTTAGGGGAGACATCAGAGGTTTTTTTTTAAACACAGAGAGTTGAGGGGGCCTGGATTGCCTTGCCAGGGATGGTGGTGGAGGCTGGAACTTTAGGGGCATTTAAGAGACTCTTAGGTACGTGGATGGAAGAAAAATAGAGGGTTATGGGGTAAGGAGGATTGAGTACTTTTTAAGGAATATATGGGTTGGCACAACATTGAGGGCTGAAGGGCCTGTACTGTGCTGTAGTGTTCTATATTCTATGTTCTATTACTGGTTGACTTAACTCTCTGAATTACAAATTCCATGTGCAACAACAAAATCAAGACCTGGATCTGCTTTCTCAGTCGTCTGTCTCACATTCAGGCTCTAATCAAAGATGCAAATCTGAAGGGAGAGGATCCCTGCCTTCACTTTGACTTTTCTCTGTCTGTACCAAACACTGCCCAAAATGAGAAGTGCCCAGAAACAGCTGTTGAAGGACAAAGGAATTCAATGCTCTGTGGCCTGGAGACAACCTTCACATCACTGGAGGCTGCAGGTTTGATAAATCATCTCATAAGTTAACTTCATGACCTGCTCACCAGCAGCATTTAGAAACCAGGGGCATAGTTGATGCCTCCTTGATTTATGCAAATTGTCTTATTGTTGACAGATCCTTTGAATTATGCAAATGGCCCACACAAGGGCACCCTCTTTCCTCAAAGCCTCCTGTAGGAGCCAGAATTCACCTGATCGTGATTGTTGCAGCCGTGGCTGTGGCCGTCGGCGGCGTCCTGGGGTCTGGAGGCTGCCTGCGTTCTGTTTCTCCCAGTATGCAAACCCTATTTACTTCATTTGTTGGTGCATGTGTTGGGGGGGGGGGGGGGTGGGTTTAGAAGGTTTGGAGAGTTGCTAGCCCCCATTGATTATAATGATAGAGATGGGAAGAGTGAGTAGGGCTCCAATATTTTCTGTTGACCATTAGTCACATTAGCAAGATCATTACCATTATCAAGTTAACAAGGACATTACCACATATGATGGATGTTACCACGTTATGAGTCCCTTTGTGTCCACATCCTTCCTGTAATGAGGTGATCAATACTCAACACAATAGTCCAAGTGTGATCTAACTAGCATTTTATGGAGTTGCAATATTATCTCTTCACTCTTCAACTTAATCCCCTGACTAATGAAGGCCAGCATGCCATAGGTGCTCTTAACCTCTATTTTGAGAGATCTGTGGATTTGGGCCCAAAGGTCTCTCTGTCCATCCACACCATTAAGAACCCTATCATTAATCATGTGCTATACTTTCAAGTTTGCCATTCCAAAATGGATTACTTCGCAATTATCAGGATCGAACTTCATCTGCTACTTTTCAATCCAACTCTGCATCCTGTCTATAATCCTGTTACATCCTACAAAGACCTTGCCCACTATCCACAACACCTCCATCTGCAAACTTACTGACCCATCCCTCAACTACTTTGTCCAGGTCATTTATAAAAATCTCAAAGAGCAGGAGTTGCAGAATAAATCCATGTGGAACACCATTAGTCTTTGACCACCAGGCAGAAGACATTCCATCTACTACTACTCTCTGCTTTCTGCATTGTAAGGTAAAACATCATGAGATGGGAATGTGTAGGGAGTTACCCTGTACAGGGCAGTAACAAGAAGGGGAGGTGTCCTTGTACTCCTGTTAGGTAAAACATCATGAGATGGGACCGGAGAAGGAGTCACCCAGTACTAAGGAGTAACAGAATGCATCCTTGTACTTACAAGATAAGAGAGACATTGATGGATTGAGAGGCAGGAAGCTAGCAGGGAAAGGATAGCAACAGTTTAAGAGAGACATTGATGGATTGAGAGGCAGGAAGCTAGCAGGGAAAGGATAGCAACAGTTTTAGTCATTGGACAAGTAATGATATGATGATGTTCTAAGCATGTATCCAAGGGTATAAAAAATCACCATTTTGCTGATAACGGCAGAATGCATTCTCCGACTAACTTGGTTGGTCGTAAGTGTTACAATCCGGTAATAAAGAACAAAGAACCCTGATTTCGACTCAGCCTGGTGTTTGTCTCACTCATTCATGAACAAAGCAGACCTAACAGCATGCAAGCCAATTCTGAATCCACACAGCCAAGTTTCCATAGATCCCATGTCTCAAGACTTTTTGAACAAGTCTCCCATGCAAACTGTGGTGGAATGAGGTATTACACTGGCCTGGACCACTTCTTCCTTCCCTCTGACCCCTCCAAGGAGATTCCCTAATAAAGGTCCTGACCCAACCATGACCCCAGATCACTTCCTACTCAGATCCAGGACAGATGATCCCTGAACCCCAGCTCACGTCTAAGCTAATAAAAGCCTATTGACTCTGATCTACTGTCTCGTGGAGTCACTTGATTGCCCATTCAGAGTCCTTGTCAAAAGCCTTATCCATGTGCACCACATCTACCTCCCTACCATCGTAAATTTATTTTGTTACCTCCTCAAAAAATACATTTAGGCTCGTGAGGCATGACCTACCCCTCACAAAGACATGCTGATTATCCCTGATACTATACTTCTCTAAATTCTCATGAATCCTGTCCCTAAGAATCCTCTCGTACTGTTTTCCCACCACTGACGTAAGACTCATTGATCTATAATTCACAGGATTCTCCCCATTACCTTTTTTTAAAACAAAGGACCAAATTTGTCATTCTTCAATTCTCCCTTGTAACCAGGGAGGCCTCAAAGATCATTGCTAACACCCCAGCAATCTCTTCCCTCACTTCTTGAAGTAACCTGGGTATATCTTGTCTGGTCCTGGAGAGTTATCAATGATTTTAAGAAGATCCTACTCTCCAACACGTACTCTGGTTCCACTCTGACCTCACCTTGACCATGGTCCCTCTCTGGTGAACAATGAAGCAAAGTATTAATTTAAGTCTTCCCCAATCTCCTCTCTTCCAGGCACATGTGGCCTCCTTTATCCCTCAGCAGCCCAATCTGAGGCCCTCGGTAACTGTATGGTAAACTTTGGTGAACCTCTCTGCATTAAGGTCTTGCTTCTCCAACTTTGCTTTAATGAGACTTAGTTAACACTTTTGTCAAAACCTTTTCCAGTTCTTAGATCCCAGTCTTCTTCCTCAAATGCTATCATCTACTGTTCTGGTTCCATAAGGTCTTTACTGGCCAGTTCTTCAGCATGGGACTCGAGTAACTGTACAACATCATTTTCACTGATGTCTAACTGCAGTTCATTACAAATATCAACCACAGTTTGCTGGGCTTCGACAATGTTATCAGATGTAAACCCTTGAAAAGCATATTCGAATTGGGGCACAATTTGTTCCACACTCCTTTCATGTTTGACTGCTTCACTTCTTCCCAAGAATCAGCAATATTTTTCATGGCTTCATAGAATTACCTGACTACTTGTGGGAAGGACTGCCGAAAATGATAGGGCATAGAAGAGGCTATGGCACTTTGAAGTAGCGATATGGTGTTGGGGGATAAAAATGTGACCTTTATATCAAGGTCAAGTCGTCTAAAGTGCTTAGGTGTCTGGCTGTGTTGCCAAGCACAAGGAGAATCTTGAAAGGAATTTTCCTGGCCAAGCAATAACATTCAATAGCAGAGATCAAATGGTTCAAGAACCAACCATCAAAGATGGAAATTAAAACAGAAAACTTTGCATTTGCCTTCCAAATACCAGGAAGAGATGCCTTAATGATACGGCAAATAACAGGAAGAGATGCCTTAATGATACGGCAAATAACAGGAAGAGATGCCTTAATGATACGGAAAATAACAGGTAGAGATGCCTTAATGATACGGCAAATAACAGGAAGAGATGCCTTAATGATACGGCAAATACCAGGAAGAGATGCCTTAATGATACGGCAAATAACAGGAAGAGATGCCTTAATGATACGGCAAATAACAGGAAGAGATGCCTTAATGTACGGCAAATACCAGGAAGAGATGCCTTAATGATACGGCAAATACCAGGAAGAGATGCCTTAATGATACGGCAAATAACAGGAAGAGATGCCTTAATGATACGGCAAATACCAGGAAGAGATGCCTTAATGATACGGCAAATACCAGGAAGAGATGCCTTAATGATACAGCAAATACCAGGAAGAGATGCCTTAATGATACGGCAAATAACAGGAAGAGATGCCTTAATGATGCGGCAAATAACAGGAAGAGATGCCTTAATGATACGGCAAATAACAGGAAGAGATGCCTTAATGATGCGGCAAATACCAGGAAGAGATGCCTTAATGATACGGCAAATAACAGGAAGAGATGCCTTAATGATACGGCAAATAACAGGAAGAGATGCCTTAATGATACGGCAAATACCAGGAAGAGATGCCTTAATGATACGGCAAATAACAGGAAGAGATGCCTTAATGATGCGGCGAAGTTCCCTCAGATTTAGGGAGTGATACACAAGCAATTGATATCCCTGGGTGTGTTACCCCCAAGCAATAATGATGCCTTATGCTACACTTTTTCTCTCTTTGAAAATTTAGGTCCTCTCAGGCATTTTTTTTTTCCAAAATAAGCCAGGCTTGTCTACATTAAATACTTGGTCTGAAAAAAAAGCCTTCCTCTTCAATAATTCTTTTCAACGTTTCCGGTGAATCACGCACATCGGCACTTGCTGCTTCACCTTACACTTTAATGTTATGTCAATTTGCCCTCACTTTGAAACGCAACAAATTCTTCATTACAATCACTTTCACTTGTCGCACGTGCAGCTTTTAATCCTTGACAAGGCTTTGAGTCTTTTCTTGCACTAAAGTAAGGCTAACCGGCGTATTAGACTAAATTTGATTGTTTAACCAAATGATCAATAGCCTTCCCACTTCAATAACTAAACCACTCCGTTGCTTAGTAATAATTGTAGCTTTAATCGAGGCAGGGTCTTTCCCATGCCCGATTGTAGAGCTCGTCGAAAGAACCAAAGACTTGTTGATCCAAACCAAGGCTTTTATTAGCAAAAGACCGGAGCTCTTCACAGGTGGCCGACCAGTCCGGAATGATCCGACCTGGCTAGGGACACAACCCTTTAAGGCCCAAACAATAGGTGTGGCTTAGCTCTCAGCCAATCGCTGTAAGCACAGTCTAGATACAGTAACTATATACACTATGTACATTGGTGATAGATCTGTACTATCACACCGATATTCTCACTTTATCCTTTAAAATTTTTCCGGTCATTGACTAGCTGTAGCCTAACACTTTTCCATTGACCGACAGCGTTTCACCTCTTTCCAATCACTTTATTGTTTCCACTTTATTTTCAATTGTGATTGTTTTCCTTTTCTTTGATGCTTCACCAGCACTTGCAGTGGATTTTCGCTTTGGAGGCATGGCTACAAGGGAAAATAAGAGAAAAATTGACGGCAAATACAAAGTTACACACTCAACACAGTGTTAATGGCGATGGGATCTGACTTAAAATGGTAGACGGCATTTGGGAAGTTGAAGTCTCCCATAGCAACAACCCTGTCAATTCTACACTATTCCAAACTCTGTGCACTGATCTGCTCCTTACTGACCTGATGGCTATTTGGGGGCCTATGGACTTCTCCCAATGTAGGGATCACACCCTTTCTGTTTCCTACTTTCACCCACACTTACTCAGTAGACAATCCCTCCACAACATCCTCCCTTTGTGCAGTTTTGATATAATCCCTGATGAATAATGATACCCTCCCTTTATTTCCCATCCTGTCCCTTTTAAAACATCTAAACCCCAGTACCTGCATCATCCAGTCCTGTCCTAGTATAAGCAAAGTCTCTGTAATGGCCACAACATTATAATGCCACGTACTGATCCATGCTCCAAGTTCATCTTCCTTATTCCTAATAATTCTTGCCTTGGAACAAACACATTTTAATCCCTCCAACTGACCACGTTTACACTTCCTCCACTGTCTGTCATTCCTTAGAACCTCACTACACATTGCATCAACATCCTCGCCATCTGCTCTATTCTCTGCCCTCTCATTCTCGTTCCCATCCCATGCCAAACTAGTTTAAACCCTCCCCAATAACTGGAGTAAACCTGCATACCAAGATATTAATCCAGTCCGGTTAAGGTGCTATGTGTCCTTTTTGTACAAGTCATACTTTCAACAGAAGTGATCCAAAAGATGCACAATCTGAGCGCCTGTCCCCACATCAACTCTTCAGCCATGAATAATTTTCCATAACTTCCTATTCCTGCCCTAACTGGTGTGTGGCACAGGCAGTAATCCAGAGCTTGCCACCCTTGAGGTCCTTATTTTTAACCTTCCTATATTCCTTCTTCAGGGCCTCATCCCTTTTCCTATCTATGTCATTGAAACCAATGTGGAGAACAATATCTGGATCTCACTCTCCCACTTGAGAATGATGTGTGCTTGATCTGAGAGATCCCTGACCCTAGCAGCTAGGAGGCACATAACATCTGGGAGTGTGGATTATGTTTCCCTATCTATCAAATCCCCAATCACTATAGCTCTCCTCTTCTTCCTTCTGAACCAAAGGACCAGACTCTGTGTTAGAGACCTGGCCCCTACAATGTCCCCAGTAGATCTTCCCCCCCCACCCCCACCCCCAAACAGTATCCAAAATGGTGACTTATTGTTAAGGGGAACAGCTACAGGGTGCTCTGCACTGACTGCCTATTCTCCTTCCCTCTCCTAACAGTCACCCAGCTATTTGCCTCTTGGATGTGACTGTCTCCTTTTAGCTACTGTCTATTACCCCACCTGGGTCCTAAATGATTTGGAGTTCATCCATTTCCAGCTCCATTTCAATAACATGGTCTATGGGGAGCTGCAGCTGGATTCACTTCTTGAAGTTGTCATCAGGATCACCACTGCCCCTGCTGCCATCTCCATTACCTACTTAGGGTTACAAGGAACAGGTCTCACCTGTAGCCTATCCTCAGCCCCTGCTTGCTGAAGCCTCTAATTCATCACTCCTACACTGGGCCATTGGCTGCTCCAACAGTGCCTGGTCTACTCCGTTTTGTCATTTGAATTATTGGAGTCAAGATATATGAGAAGAGAGTCAGAAAGTTGTGCAGCCAATATTGCATCTGCGGTGATCTTATCAGATGCCAATATTGCATCTGCGGTGATCTTATCAGATGGAGAGGCAGACGTAAAGGGCAGATTGGACACCTTTCTTCACACCTCCATCAGCGACGAGCCACACTGGTTTCTTCTGCCTGGGGAAATGGGTTCCAGAGATGGAAAAAAAAGCCCTACATAGCTATAAACACCTTTCTTTCTCTCACACACCAGCACCTGGTAGCTGCTCATTCCTGAATATTACCTGAAATTGCCCCCAGAGCTGCTTCACCTTTCCAGATATTCCTGGATTTTAGAGTAATTTATCATTTCCTGAAAACAAATATTTATTGAAGTGTTACATTGTAATTAAATACTCATGCTAAGCTTCACTGACCAACATCCCTCAAACAAGAATATGAATATACAAATAGTTAAATTACCTTATTAATAGTGCCTTTACAAAATTAAAGGGAAACCTTCAAAAAGTAAACACTGATCCTGACTCATGCAAGTTCTCTACCGCCCATTGTCTGAATTAAAGGCTCATGTCTGCAACAGCCAGGAAGAGACATAGGCCACCATTCTACAGTCAATTTGACCCTTTCCCCTGGATTCGGCAAATCTTGCAACCATCACAGTCACCACTTCGTTATAGATATTAGATGAGAACTATACTATGGGCTCACTTTCATGTTAATTTCATCATTTGGGGCAAAATGAGTCAAGCCCCATTCATCCGAATTATGAAGTTTGCATGCCAGTGTTTTCCATGCCCTTCAATAAACAGAGAACAAGAGGGAAGGCCAGAGAATATTTTAGGTAACCATTTACTTAAAGCGGCAGACGACTTTCAACAGTTATCACTGTAAATGGTCAATGAACATTAGTCATGCTGTAAATTGGAAAGACTAAATGAAATGGTGCCACTTCAGGCTGTGAAATCAGACAGATTAGGTACGGCAGGAAATTAAATTACTTCTTCTCTCCAGCTTTTGGAGTGTATAGTGTATAGATGAATGATGTGTCTGAACAATTGGATAAGAGTTCCTAAAACTAGTGCTATAAGGGGAATTAAAGCAGCAATTATCAACCTTTTTCTCAGCTCTGACACCCTTTGGACTCTGATTAGAGTTTTGGGGTCCCTTCCCCGTCAAGCAGTCAAGTTTTGCTTTCTTCTGTACTTCTAACCTATCGACTGTACAAATAAAGCCAATAAAAATAGATCATATTACGTGAGGTGAAAAGAAAACAAGGTTTTTACTTCAACGTGCTGTGGTCCCAAGAGGAACCTTAGAGCCTGTTGTGAATGCGATCCAAAGACTTAGAGGGACATGTAACTTACAAACAACACCATTGATAATTGTATTTAATTTATCACATAATTGAAAAAAAAGCACTTAAATTGAATCTTTAACTGAAGAAAAACAATTAAATATTAATTTAATATAATCTATTACTAAGTATTTTAACTTCCGAAAATAATGCTTTCCAAGACTTTTGTCGGCTAATAATTTCCAGAATTAACTGAGTAGACGCCAGAATATTATGTAGATATTATTGCAATTGGCTTTAAGCTACTGAACAATTTGCCAGATCCTGGTAAATGTGCCACAATGCACAGAATATACATCATAGAGTCTGATATGTTATACTGTTCAATAAAACAAGAATGTGATTTAATATTTTACCCAAGAATATTGTGTATAACAAAGATTTTGAGTCTGGTTTACTTTTGTGTTAAAGCTTTGCAGCAGGAATCACTCGTAAGAATTTCCCAAAGAACGGTCGCAAAGGTACAGTGGAATATAATGGGAAGTAGGTTTTAGAAACAGGTTTTCCAAAAAATTATTGATCCACTAAAGCAGTGGTTCTCAACCTTTTTCTTTCCACTCGCATCCCACCTTAAGCAATCCCTTACTAATCACAGAGCACCGATGGCATAGGGAATACTTAAAGTGGGATGTGAGTGGAAAGAAAAAGGTTGAGAACCACTGCCCTAAAGAGACATCAGGGATGAGTGACAAGCTGTATTCTGGAATTTTGTTCATGTAAGCTGCCTTTTATACCCAGACGGGAGGATGGGGGGAGGGGAGGGGCTGCGACGTAGACTATCATGGAAAAGCTTAATTGTCTACCCTTCACAAGCTCCTCCTTTATGGAAATACATGGATCCCTTACTAATCACGGAGCACTGATGGCATAGGTATTACTTAAAGTGATATGTGAGTGGAAAGAAAAAGGTTGAGAACCACTGGTCTAATCACTTCAAACAAACTTTCCCGATAATCTATTCATCCCCCCCTCCCCCCACCATTTTCAGTCACTCCCCTCAGATTCCACAACTCATGTACACACAGTGGGATTTTTACTGAGGTTCAACATGTGAAAGGAATTTCTGGAAGAAATCCATGTGGTCAAGGAGAGAGCATAGAAATTCCACACAAAGCCAGTACTAGGGGGAAGATTGAATGCAAGTTGCTGGAATTGGAACTGGATGAAATGGTGAATTAATCCACGCTTGTTTGTTCAATGCAGGCAGCATTGGATTATTCCTTATTTGAATAATTGCTTCTGCAACCAGTGCAAGCCAGACAGCTGAGTTGTTACACTCCTGTGCATGTCCACAAGATCACAAGATAAAGGACCAGAAGTAGGCCATTTGGCCCACTGAGTTTGTCCGCAAATCCACCTTGAACTAAACCATCCTCAAATATCATTCCAAATTCTGGCATCTTTTCTCTGCCTCCCTCCTTTCTTAAACAGCAGAACTACATCTGCGACCTTCCAATCCTCCGGAACCATGCCAGAGTCCATTGATTTCTGGAAAATCAATTCCAATGCCTCCACAGTCTCTCTCCTGTAATTCTGACTGTACTTAATTCTCTTCCCTGAGACCTCTGAATATCAGATATATTTCTATGGTCTTCCTCAGTAAAGATCGACGCAAAATACTCATTTAATTCCTCTGCCATCTCTTTGTTACCCATTATAATTTCTGCAGCGACATTTTCAATCGGTCCCATATCTACCGTGTCTCTCTTTTACTCTTTATATATTTAAAAAAACAATATTTTTTGTTTGTTATTTGACAACTTTCTTTCATAATTCATCTGTTCTTTTCTAATGACTTTCTTTGTCTCTTTCTGTAAGTTTTTTTTAAAAATCTCCCAGTCCTTTTTTCCACTATTTTTTGCTTCCTTGTCTGCCCTCCCTTTTGTCTTTATTTTACCCTTAACCTCTCTTGTTAGCTACATTTGTGCCATTTTTCCATTCATAATTTTCTTTTTTCTTGGAATATATCTGTTCTGCACATGCTTTATTTCTTGCAGAAATAAAATTCTGCTCTGTTGCCCTCCATCGAGCTTACTTTTCCAGTCAACTTGGACCAGTTCCTCTCACATACCACTATAATTTCCTTTGTTCCACTGAAATATTGACACACCTGATATCAGCTTTTCCTTTCAAATTTGAAACTGATCAAGTTATGATCACTACTTCCACTAATTACCTTTCATTCCCTAATCACCCCAGGCCTTAGCTTGGCTCTTGCAATAGCTATGATGTCCACTCTGAAGGCAGGATCACAGTTCCTGAGCAATACACACACCTCCGCAATCATCCATGGGTTCTGATTAGAGTGCGTTATGATGGTCTTGGGCACAGTGGTGTCCTCAGTACATTTACTGATGTAGCTGGTCACTGGTGCTGTACACTCCTCCAGATTGATGCAGTCCAGATTGATCATTTGCTGCTTCCTTGAACATTTTTGATTTTAGATTTATTGTTAGAGTACATACATAACATCACATACAACATGTGCCAGTCAAGGTACTCAAAGCAGTCTTGAAGTGCACAAATGGCTCCCGCTGGCCAGGTTTTAACTTGTTTCAGAAGTGATCTGGAGCAGTTGACAAGCAGTCTGCATGCTGGGATTAATGTCCGAGGCTATTTAATAGCCAACTACATTGGTGAGTCCAGGATCATGGATCAGGGGAGATCACTGCTCATGAAGGATATTAACTACCAATGACTTACTTGTACCAGATTATGAACCAAATTTCAAGGTGGGATTTGAATTCAAACTTCTGGCCTTTTTGTCCCGGACTTTGTGTTACTAGTCTGGTAATGATCTGGATGAGGGGATTGGATGGAATATCTCCAAATTTGCAGATGACACTAAGCTAGGAGGGGTTGTGTGCACAGAAGAGGGGGTCAGGAAGCTCCAGTGTGATTTGGATAAATTGAGGGACTGGGCAGATCCATGGCAAATGCACTACAATGTGGATCAATGTGAGGTTATCCACTTTGGTAATACAAACCGGAGGACAGATTACTATTTGAATGGCAATAGATTAAGAGATGGGGAAGTGCAGAGAGACCTAGGGGTACTTGTACATCAGTCTCTGAAGGCGAGCATGCAGGTACAGCAGGCGGTTAAAAAGTCAAATGGTATGTTGGCCTTCATATCAAGAGGGTTTGAGTCTAGGAACAAGGATACCTTACTGCAGCTGTACAGGGCCTTGGTGAGACCCCACCTGGAGTATTGTGTGCAGTTTTGGTCACCTTATCTAAGGAAGGATGTTCTTGCAATGGAGGGAGTGCAGAGGCGATTCACCAGGCTGACACCTGGAATGGCAGGAATGACTTAGGAGGAAAGATTGCGCAAATTGGGATTGTACTCCCTGGAGTTTAGAAGATTGAGAGGGGATCTCATAGAGACCTATAAAATTCTGGCAGGACTGGACAGAATGGATGCAGATGGGATGTTTCCAAGGATGGGAAAATCCAGAACCCGGGGCCATGGTTCGAGGATAATCGGCAAACCATTTAGGACCGAGATGAGGAGGAATTTCTTGACCCAGAGGGTGGTGAATCTGTGGAATTCATTGCCACAGAGGGCAGTAGAGGAAGGTTCATTAAATCTATTTAAGAGGGAATTAGATCTATTTGTTCAGTATAAGGGTATTAAAGGTTACGGAGAGAAGGCGGGGACGGGGTACTGAACTTTAAGATCAGCCATGATCTCGTTGAATGGCGGAGCAGGCTCGAAGGGTCGAATGAGCTACTCCTGCTCCTATCTTCTATGTTTCTATGTTTCTAATTATAATGGTTTTATCATCACGATATAATATTTTAAGTCAAAAGGCAGAATGCATACGAGTTTTAATTAATGAAGAAGATTTCAGAATCAAGAGCAGTTATTGAATTCAGAAAAGATATTTTGGGGTTCCTAAAAGCATAGTGTGCGGCTCGCCTAAGCGCAGCTCGAACTGGTTCAGAAAGTCATGGGCAAGCTGCTGACCTCAGCAACTGGGAGGGCTCTGACTGTGGGGCGAACCGCGGGCCAGAAGGCGACGTCATTTCTGCCCTGCGGCGTGCAGGGGTTCTCAGGAGGAATGTTTAAAACACTCACGTGAACAAGTAAACAGTTTTGCAACTGGACGTCACTCAAGCCAGACTCCTTCGTTCTCTCTCTGTGACCCAGCGCGATTACAGTAGTACTATAAACTCCTTCAGCAATGTAAAATGGACTGGTGGTTTACTGAGGAGATGAAGACCACCTGCATGGTGATATTAATGTAGCCTTGTAATGAAATCTACTGTTTGCAGCAAATGTGGAATTGAGAAAATAAGAAGAAGCTCAGCTTTGCTGACTGAATAGACAATGCTTCATTTATTAGCAGTACTTTCTTATGTGTAAAAAATCAATTAATTTTGCCAATCAACATGCACAAAGTCTGGCTTTTGGAAAATTAGAGATGTTGACATCTCCAATCTAAATACCTACAAAGCAAGTTCATAAATGATCACAAAAGCTGTGGCAGAACCAAACGTCAAGGCAACCAAGCTTGACCTTGACTATTAATCAATTTAAAACGTAAATTAATATAACCAAGATTATCAGCTACTTTAAAAAAAAGCCCATCTTGATTTTCATGGCAAACAAAAGATTTTTGTGTCTCTTATATACATGAGCTAAATTGAAATTTAATCCTGAATCTATGTGGCAGCTTTGGTAATGGAAATATGTCCTTTTAGAAGTCACAAAGGACTATCCAAGGATTTGAGATATGGAATAAAATATACTCCTAGGAACTTGTATGAAAAAAATATCTGAGCACAGCTTGTTCTTTTAACACATCTCTTGACCAATCCATCTATGCAGAGGAGAGGAGGGGGGAGGGGAAGAGAAGTCGATGTTAATGCCATCTATTAATGGAGGGTGGCCAGACGGAATATGGTGTTCTTCCGATCTATGGGCAGCCTCAGACCAGCTGCGCACAAGACCATAGACAGAGACCTGTCAGCAATGGAATAGGATGGGGAATTGAAATTGGTGACCACTGGGGTATCCCAACTATTTGGAGGACAGAGCTGAGGTGCCTAATGAAGTGATCTCGCAGTCTGCATCCAGTCACGCCGATGCAAAGGAGACAACAGCGGGAGTACTGTGTGCACCGCCTGGATGGCATTAATGTCAACCTCCAGTTTCTGATAGCAACCCACCATCTAATTCTTTGACTTCTCCAGCTGTCTCTCTCTCTTCCCCTTTCCCCTCTATTACCTTTCCCCCAGCTCTGTGTGCTCACAGAGTCAAATCTTTCCCCCGCCCCCATCAATTCTCACCTTTTCTCTCTCCTCTCCTCCTATTCACATCCAATAAACACAATTAGTCTGTTGGTCTGTGCTCACTCCCTCTCTCCCCTTCACCCTTTCTTTCCTTCTCCTCAGCTTTTAATTCAGACGCCTTTTATCCATACCTTGAAGAAGGGCTCAGCCTGAAACATTGGTTATATTTATTTACCTCCGACGAACGCTGCAAGACCTGCTGAACTCCTCCAACATTTCTGTGTTTTACTAACTGATATAGAGATCGAGAGCACCACTTGCAATAAATGAGGGTTGAAGGAGGCGCATCTGAGTCTCTGCATTATTTGGGAGGAATGTTTAGGTCCTGAATGGAGGTGTCAGGTCAGGTGTTAAATCATCCGAATATGGTGTTGGGAGGGGGAGGGAAAGACAGCGAAACAGGGAGAGTGGTCCCTGCAGAGAGAAGAAAAGGATGTAATTGGGTATGGAATAACGTTGTAAATTATGTTGTTTTCGCACCAGATTCCAGCATCTCTCATGTTTCCACTTGAAAGCAGTGAACCAAATTTCAGGGGAGTGGTTCACCATTCATGCACAAGTGCATAACTATTTTTTTCTCTCTTATACAGTCTCTTTCCTGTAAGAAAAATGCACAACATGTCGGAAAATAAAATATCTAAGGACGTAAGAGATAGGAGCAGGAGTCACCCATTTGGCATGTTGACCTTGCTCTGCCATTCAATAAGATCATGGGTGTTCTTGCCCACACAATAGTGAAGTGTGGGAGTTTTCCATACTTGTCAAATTATTATTATTATTATTGGTATAGAATATAGATATATGGGTGTTCTAAATACAGTTGTTTTGGGGAGGAACTTGTCTGCATGAATTCGATGTCACATTTATCAATGAAATTTATCAACAGTGAAGTGTCTTGGAACATTGTTTTAAATTTTACAACGCGGCAGAAGGTGATTCTGGTCATTGAATCCCGTTCCATCCAATGAACCTATAACTCTGTACCTTTTCAAAGGTGGGTGGTGCGGGTGGGGTGGGGGGGGGGGGGGGGTAACAGGAGTGCTCAGGGAAGACCCACACAGGTCACAGGGAGAACGCACAAACTCCTTACAGACAATGCCGGATTCAAACCCGGGTTGCTAAATCGCACTAAATGCTTTGCTAACTGTGCCACCCTGTATTGTCCTAGATAAATGCAATCCTTTTTTTTTAATAGATTGGGTGCTAAGAAATTAGTATTTCTGCAGGTCTGATGCGGCCATGACAAGAATTCACAAAATGGGATCAACGTCAGAAAGAACAATGCAATCGCTTTTTTGAAATGTAAATATTCAGTGTTCCTTCATTTTTCATGCCTTGACAAATTACTATGCCAATTTTGTATTGTTCCATTAATTTACAGTTATCGTGAATAAAAACTTAATTTGCATTTGCTTTCTCCAAAGAGATTTTCATTAAAAACTCTAAGAAAAGGAAATATAACATCTGGTTAACGAATATCCTCCAAAGGCTCAGTTAATAAATATTCTGTCTATTGAGTTTATAAGCCTGAGATCTTACAGCGTTGAGAGAATACAAAACAGAAATGGTTATCCTTGTCCCCAACATAAAATTAATTTAGCGCTGCTTGCTGAGAACATACCATACTCCCAATTATGGCAAGGACTTTGGCACCAAACAAGGTACATGATGAAATATACGATGGATGCCATTTCTACACAGCAAGCTGCTATGTACCAATTTTAGGTCAAATAAACTGCTTTTAATGATCACAATCCACTACTGGAGGAACTTGGCAGATCAGGCAACATCTGTAGAGGGAAATGGGCAATCAATAGCCGCTTTCAGGTGCCCAGAACACCCAAATGTAAAGCCACCTAAAATACCCAAATGCGACTGTTGGGAGGCCACCTGAAAGCAGAGAACCCGTCCCCAAGGAACACTTACTCAACCCACCTCGGGGAGGCATAATCTCCACTTCTGAGCGCTCCCCCTAGGTACCTGAAAGCAGCAAGGCAAAGCAGCTAGCAGCTTTCAGGTGCCTAGCAGGGGGCGGGCTGATGACAGTCAGCCGGTGACCCAACTCTCCACGCCTGACAGCCCCCCTCCCCACTGCCTGACAAGCTTCCATTGCAGGACTACGGGGATGGGGTGGCCAGCGCAGGACTACGTGGCTACGTAGTCCAGCACTGGCCACCCCAGCCCCAGCCCCATAGTCCCACACCGGGGGGCTGTCAGGTGCAGGGAGAGGGACTGTCGGTAGCGAGGAGGGGCCTGTCGGCAGCGGGGAGGGGTACTGTCAGATGGTTGCCCCTGCCCCAATTCAGGAGCCAGCGTTTGCTCCATGGCACCTCTCCTACTGCGAACCTTTCAGGTGGCAGAACACCACCTTCAGCGCTGCCTCCTGAACGTCCCTTTGCAGACACCCGCAGCTGTCTCCAGAGCCGCATCCTCCCGGCAATTCCACCTGAAAGCGGCTAATGTTTTGGATTTTGACCCTTCATCTGGGCTCAGTCCCTACTGACTTTCTCTAACCGAAAGGATAATAGGCATGTGAGAGAGAAGACATTTCAGCAAAATAAGTGGAAAAATGGGGCCGGAGGAAGTCAGCAGGAATTGAGTTCAGATGAAGGGTCTCGACCAGAAATATTGCTGCGAGACCTGCCCATTTGCTCCAGCGTGTTTTATTTTCATACACGATTCCAGCATCTGCGATCTCTTGTGCCCCCCGTTTATAATATCTGTAAAAGGATAAAAGAAGGTACAGTCCCTTGTTTCATATGATGTTTGTTAAGAATAAAAGATGGTACAGGAACATCAAAATCAGGACCGTCACATTGGGGAATAGCTTCTTCTTCACACAGGCTGTGAGATTGATGAATAATACTCTGTAACCATGACAATCATCCCAAATATTTGTATCTATTTTGATTATTTATGTGATCTTTATGTGTGATGTATTGTGTGTTCACCATGGCATGGAGAGACACTCTTTTATCGGGTTGTGCATGTACAATCAGATGATAATAAACTTGAACTTGATCCATTTTGACTCGAATGTCAAGACAATTCTGCTGCTGTTCAAAGCATTGACTTGGAATTTTGAGTGTGATCCAAGAATCATCCTTTAGTGTTTAATCTGAAAGACATTATGACCACATGCATACTCCCACAAATTGACTGGGGTGTTTATCTCCCTTGTGTCACCCACCTCTATTATGTGCTTGGATCTTTGGAACCTGCATTGGTTTGATGGGCGAGTCTGTTGAGAGTCAGGGCATCTGATTGGAGATGCAAGCATCTCTGTATGTGTGGCAGCATGTTTAAGATCATGTGCATGAATATGGAACTCCTGAATTTCTTGGCAGTGTTCACTGGTAATTGTTTGCCTGACTCCAGCAACATACTCCTTATGGAACTTAGCAGAGAAGTGCAATTCTGAGAATTCATTCTGGATAATCCTCACAGAAATAGTGCTTCCATCAACTCAATGAAGAGGTGTGGAAAAACTAACATTAGCTTTGTTTAATGTGCAGAAAAAGTTTGCCCACATAGTATATGTAAATAATCAAAAAAATATAAACTATTTCAATAATGAATTATACCAAGCTCTGATTAAAGGCTCCTTGGCAGAAGATAATAGCAGGGTGGGTCTTAATGGAGCCTAAATTTGGTGTTATTATGAGCTAACCAACCCCTGTTAGTACTAACACAGGAACAGCAATGGAAGATTTGCCAGATAGTGGTGAATACAAAATAATAGATTTTATTAAATAGTTAACCACATAACAGTTCTCACTTAAATCTAAACTTACTTAACTCTAAGCTTAAATCCCACTATGCAGGAATGTAATTGTATAAATGTGTGTGTGTGTGTGTATTAAAGTCCAAACTATTTCAGTTTAAACTTGAGACTAAAAAGTTATTATTAAGGCCCAGGATTTTAAAGATTTGTTGAAGGTCTATTCAATTGTAGCTCAGAAGTGATTATGAAACATCAAGTTCTTTTAAATTGTTGCTTAAAGCAATAATGAAATGTCTGTTAACACTGACTTAGACTGTTCAAACTCACAAATCTTGTCGAGCTATATTCCCAGGAAGAGATTTTCTCTTAAGCCTTCACACTGGTTTTTCTTCAACCCCATCTTAGCTTCTTGAGAGTTCTGGAGCTCTTGTCCACAATGAGGCTGCCTTTTAATAACCATCTGGCTTTCTTTAAAGCCACTTAGAACAGTTACCTTCTCCTTCTCTGGAGAATACTTTCCATCTTCTTTTCCTTCTGGTTTCTTCATTTGGTTTCTTCCAGGCTTCAAGATGCCTCTGCTTTTGGATATATATATATATTCCCTTAAACTCCTATGAAATGACATCACCAATGAGGTCAGTCTTAATTCCTAGAAAACATGTGATCAGTTATTGGAATTTTAAACAGTTGCCAACCCGTTTCTTGTAAATCATGTGATCGTCGTACCTCTGTCTTGTAGATGACACAACTCCAAAAGATTACCTCACTTCCATTTCAAAGGCTAAATATATCACTCACATGGCTCTGAATTTCATTTCTCTTGTTCAAGAGGTTTAGTTTAAAAACACTCCATTGTTCTTGAAGAATTAACACCCACTTCAGATCCTTTAGCTCTATTTTTCTAAACACTGTGACTCCAAACTGACACTTTGCTCTGAGTGCAATGATGCCTTTGCAAACATGCTGTGAATTGTGTGTAACCCTGTCTCAGCCCCACTACATAACTTAAGACATATTTATAAGAAATATAACTTAACCTTATCCTAAATATTACTGTTAACACAGATCCATTGCAGAGTGCTTTGTGCAATTCTGGTCACCTATCGATAAATTGAAAGAGCACAGAGGAAATTTACGAGGATGTTGCCAGGACTTGAACAACTGAGTTACAGGGAAAGGTTATTCCCTGGAGCATAAAAGAATGAGCTGAGATTTGATAGTGGTATACAAAATTAGGATGGGCGTAGATAGAGTAAAGGTAAGCAGGGTTTTCCACTAAGGTTAGCTAGAGGATATAGGTTAAGGGTGAAAGGTGAAATGTTTAAAGGGAATATTAGATGAAATTCCTCATGCAGAGGGTGGTGGAAGTGTGCAATGAGATGTCAGCTGAATTCGTAAACGTAGATTCAATTTTTCCATTTAAAATGAATTTGAACAGGTATGTGGATGGGTGAGGTATGGAGAGATATGGTCCAAATGCTGGTCAGTGGAGCAAAGCAGAACAATAGTTCAGCGCTGACCAGAAGGGCTGAAGGACCCATTTCTCTGCTGTCATGTTCTATAGTTCTATGGTCTGCCTGGAACTGCAAACACCTCTGTATGTGTGGCAGGATATTTGAGATCATGTGCATGAATATGGAACTCTTGAACTTATTGGCAGTGTTCATTGGTAATTGTTTACTTCCAGTCAACTCAATGAAGAGAAACAGCTGTGAAAAGCTAACCTTAGTTTTGGTTCATTTATATTCTGTGTAGGAAAAATGCAAACTAATTCAACGTGAGTAAGTTGATAAATTATGCCAAGTTCTAATTAAAGGCACCTTGGCAGAGCATAATAGCAGAATGGGTCTTAAAGGAGGCCAAATTTGGAATATTGTCTGCAGTTTTGGTCACCTAACAACTGGAAGGATATCAATATGACTGAATGAGTGCAGAGAAGATTTATTATAATGTTTCCTGGACATAAATAACTGAGTTAAAGGGAAAAGTTAAATAGATTAGGACTTTATTCCCTGGAGAATGAGGGGAGATTTGAGAGAGGTAGACAAAAATTATTGGTAGTCCTTTGGTTCCAGTTCCAGTCTGGAAGCACAGAGTCGAGCACAATGGGGGCACTGGAAGTCCGTTTTTGTAATAACTGTGGCTGCTGCTTTGTGACTCCGTTTACAGTTTTCCATCAGTTTTTGGCACCGCCTGTCCTCCAGACTGATGTAGGCTTCATAACACACGGTTCACCAATGGGTTGCATCAGCAGCTGCAGCTTCTAGTTCTCTTAGCTGGATGTCACAGTAGCATTGGGTTGCCTTCACAACGGATTGATAGTGCTTGCGTGGACGATCTTGACGTCTCCTTCCAGCCTTCAGTTTACCATAAAGTAGCTGGCAAGGCATACGGTGGTTTTCCTTTCTGATGTTGTGTTTCACCCATTGCATCTGGGCCCTGATGGTCAGGTCAAAGAGCATAGCAGCATCTTGGAATTTGTTCAGGATTAACTACCTTTGTGGGCCACGTCATCAGGGTTTCTTTAATGACGGTGTAGGGGCACTTTGTCCATGTGTTCAAGTGGCAAAGGACAAAGAGAGAGCCATCGAGTCGGTACCTGATGTACACTCCCTCCTCCAGACCTTGGACAGCACATGACAACATGCAAGTGAAGAACCGATTGAACAAGACTGGGGCTTGTACACAGCCCTGCTTCACCCCAGCAGAAATGTCACCACTGCAAAGGACCTGTCCCATCATTCTTATAAATTTCTTGGGCATCCGTGACGTTTCAGGATGATCCACAGAGCCTCCCTGCCTTTGTCGGGTCATTGAAGACAGAGTAAAATGACTTGTTCTGCTTGATGCACTTCTCCTGAACTTGTCTCATGGCAAATATCATGTCCAGTGTACTCCATTCTGGCCGAAAACCGCACTGCGCCTCTGGAAGATTCCTTTCTGAGACAAATGACAAGTCTGTTCAGGAGGGTGCTGGCAAAAATCTTGTCTGCGATGGACAGTTGTGAGATCCACCTGTAGTTTCTGCGGTTTGATTTGCTTCCCTTATTTTTGTAAAGAGCCATGATGAGGGCATTGCAGAAGTAGTCAGACATCTCCTCGGTGATCCAGATGTCTTCCAGGATGTCTTGGAATGCCTGTAGAGCATTTGGGCTTAGAACTTTGTTGATCTTGGCAGGAATACCATCCTGCCCTGTTACTTTATTTGAATTCATCTGCGAGATCACTTTATTGATCTCATCAATAGAGGGCGACAGGTCTAGGTCATCCACGGCAGGGTGCTGAGGGATCTACTGTAAGACATTATGATCAACTGTGGACATTCTATTGAGTATGTTGGGAAAGTATTCAGCCCAGCAGTTTTTCAGTCCTTCCTGGTCTTTGATCAGGCTCAACCCATCAGATGACAGCTCGGGGGAGCATCCTGATTTATGGGGCTGAAAAACTCTCTGGTGGCATGGAAACCTTCATAATGTTCCACCTGCTCAGCTTTTCTCTGCCACCACTTGTCCCTCATTTCTTGCAGTTCCACCTGTACTTTGGACAGTAGATGTTTAAACTTGTCTTTCTTTGAGACGCATGATGGGTCATTTTGCCAGTCTGCATTGGCCTTGTTCCTGCCTCTAAGAGTTGCTGAAATGGTCTTGTGGTTTCCATCAAACCAATCTTGAGGCACTCGGGTTTTCATTCCAAGTATAGTTGTTGCAGTCTGCATGACGTCATCTCCAAACTGCTTCCACATTTCAGGCCCTTAGATGTCCTGGTCGTCCATTGCAGCAAGAGAGGTCTCCAGCCGTAATGGTTGTCTGTGCCTAGAGGGTTGGATCGCCGGTGTGCAATGTCTGTTCCACTTAAAACTTCATCAAGCACAGCTTTCTGTTATGAGGGCTATAGATAAAATAAATGCAAGCAGGCTTTTTCCACTAAGGTTAGGTGAGACAAGAACTAGAGAACATGGTTTGAGGGTGAAAGTGAAATGTGAACTAGAGGAAATACCTTCACACAGGAAGTGGAATGAGCTGCCAGCTAAATGTAAATGTAGGTTTGACTTCAACATTGATAAAAACCTTGGATAGGTAATGTGGATGGGAGGGGTATGGAGGGCTGTGATCTGGGTGCAAGTGAGTAGGACGAGGCAGAATAATAATTTAGCACAGACTAGATGGGATGAAGGGTCCTGTGATCTAGTGTTCTATGGCTCTATGACCACAGTGGTCCTCTGCACAAAGAAGCATCTGCCAATCTGAGCCAATTTCTCGCAAAAAAGGGTGCTAAGTGTGACAGAGTATATAGAAATGTATTTGGGAGATAAATTGGAAAAGGTTTGTTAGAGAAGCTTGCATACAAACACTTTAAAACAGATCTTATTTAAAATACTGGAGTTCTGCTAGACATGTCGGATCTACAGCTTTTGCAAGAGTTTTGAAGAGTGCTCAATATACTTCACTAATGGATTGTTGTTTACAAAAGGCAACAGAAGAAAGAGCTTGTTGGAGCCACTTCTGTCTAGAGCTGTTCTATGAGGGTCATGTGATTTTGAAAGCAGAGAGAGTCAAACTGGCTTTCTGTGTGTGTGTGTGTGTGTGTGTGTGTGTGTGTGTGAGAGAGAGAGAGAGAGAGAGAGAGAGAGAGACACACACACACACACACACACACACACACACACACACACACACACACACACACACACACACACACACACACACACACACACACACACAGATAACTTCTTCAGTGTTACAGCCAGCAGAAGTAGCTGGGACAGGAACAGGACAAGCTGGCAAGCTTGAAGGCCTGGTCAAAGTCATAGTTCATGCAAGAGGAGAAGACTTTGAATAAGAGAGACAAAAATGAAATCTGTGGTGACCTGAAAGTAAGAGGTTATCATCTGGAGAATCCTGAACAGGCAAATTTCGTCAGCAAGACACTGAGGTGACTGATGGACGTATATCAGTTCCTGAAACAACACATCTCTCTCTGACAAACAACAAGAACCTTCTTGAGTGGTAACCATTTACCTTCAAAGCACCAAAGCCTGGTGAATTTTATAAATGTTAAATTTTGTGCACAGTATAAGAATTGCCTGCAACCAGTGAACTTTTAGGAGTGAGAAGTGAGATTGGACTGTGAACTAAAATACTTTTCTGAACTTACACACACATCACACACATGTGCGCTTAGAATTAGATGGGGGGGGGGGTTAAGATAGGTTAGTTAAGATAAGTTAAAGTTTGATTCTATTTTCATGTTTAAAGATATTTAAAAGCAACTTTTGTTTAAGTAATCATTTGTCTTCTTGTAAATTTTTTTTCCTGCTGGGTTTTGGGCTTGTATCATAAGAAAAAAAAACAAATAAATTGGGTTTGCTTTATCTAAATGAGTACATTCCAGGAAGGTGTTAACTCATACAGTGACATTTATTGGGTTTTTGTTTTAGTTTTTGGCTCTCTCCCATGATTTACGATGTTGATTGATAAGAGCACACAGCCCACTGCTTCTGCCAAACACAACATCTTGTAAAATCTGTTTGCCAGTTGGTTAATTTCTCTACAGACATATAGATATACATAAATTATAGC
Source organism: Narcine bancroftii (assembly GCF_036971445.1). Classification (NCBI taxonomy): domain Eukaryota; kingdom Metazoa; phylum Chordata; class Chondrichthyes; order Torpediniformes; family Narcinidae; genus Narcine; species Narcine bancroftii. Next base: position 171,232,391 of record NC_091476.1, read on the forward strand.
AGGATTTGGTCTTATGAATTTGATCATTTTCTTCCATATGCTATATAAGTAAGCAATGGGCAAAATATGCCAAATCTCACACAAATAGTATAAAAAACATTTATTTTGTACTGTTTTTTCAGTGGGTAAACTCACCACGTGACCAAACAACTCTGGCACCGTTCCCATCTCGCAACGGCTCAGATAGCCTCCCTGCAGCGAGGTAACAGTTAGCTTCAATGATCAGGCGAAGAGACTGGAGGAGGGAGGAGGGAGATGGAACAACTCGTGTCATGATGCTAAAATGAGCAGGACAGCTGTGATTCCAACCATGTGCTTTGCAATGCAAAATGGATTTGTTCAAGCGTGCAGGGTACTGGGGAAGGTTCACCTGGAGTTTTGCATGCAATTCTGGTCTCTTGACTTGAGGTATGTTATGTGGGATGAGATGTTAATATCCCTTATTGCACTCCTGAGACTTACTGCCTAGAAAATATAGACGAGGCTTCGGAGGAGCTGCAGTGGAGATTCGTCAGGTTGATTCCAGAGGTGAGGGGGTTAAGCATGTGAGGAGAGATTTCTTAAATTTTACATTAAAGCTGATGTTATACCCAACTAATATTCCAATCATATAGGTTTTTTGGAGGGTGGGAGGAAACTGGTGCACCCAGGGAAAACCCATGCCGGTCATGGGCGAACGTACAAACTCCTTACAGAGAGCACCAGATTTGCACCCGCGTTGTTGGTGCTGTAATAGTACTGCATTTACCGCAAGACTGAGTTGCCTCGGACTGTACAGCTGAACTTCAGAAGAAAAGGAGGGAATCTTTCATGTAAAATCATGGGAGTTTAATAGATAAGGTAGAGGCAGGAATGTTGAGGCTGATGGGTGAAACTAGAACTAGGAAGCTTAACCTCAAGGTTTGGGGAGCAGAAAGGATAGGGATGAGGAGGAACTGCTCTCCCAGAGAACGGTCAATCTATGGAATTCTTTGCTCAAGGAAGCAACCTCAGCTACCTCATAAAATGTTTAAGACAGAGATTGATAGATTGAATGCGGATAAGGGTTACAGAGAAAAGAAAGATTGGTAGAGCTGAGTGAATAAAAAGATCAGCGATGATCTTATTGAATTGTAGTTCAGGTTCAATGGGCAGATAACCTACTGCTTTTCTGATGTTCTTATGAGCTTCATTACCTAGCAACCATCAGTAGCACTTAATTCAATTCGAATTTCATCGATAAGCAGTGACGATCGGCTTTTTGACCGGAAGATAAAGAAGGAAACATCCTAAACAGAGGAGACAGAAGATGCTGGACACTGGAGCAACAAACAATCTGCTGATGGAAGTCAGGTGAGTGAAGCAGATATTTATTTTACCTCTCATATTGATCAAAAGTCAAAGTTTGTCCAAGATTCAATATCCATTCTTACAATAAAGTTTCTTTTACACAGGTCAATAATTCCAAAAGGGATTTAAGAGACAGTTTTTAATATAGAACACCCTGAGTGTTGGAGGCAGGACTTCTCACAAGATTTGAGAAACATTTAGACAGACACTTGAATTGCCAATGCTTGGAAAACTATCGACTATACTGGTGAATGGATTTGTGTGAATGGGCACTAGATGGCCTGTGTGCACATGGGGAGCCTGGAGGGTTTAGCTCAGTGCTCTCTGACTCTATGTCTAGAAATGTATTCTTTCAAGGCTATGAATCTCATTTTGCTGCCAATGGTTTTGTCGTGGTTATATCTCAGCATTGATGTAGATCATTGATCTTGACACCTGATTGTTTCTTCCACAGTACAGTGATGGCTCAATGTGGCACTGTTCTTGTCAGACTCACTTCTGGCTTGAGAAACACAAAACCTGCGAATGCTGGAGGATGTCAGCAGGTCAGACACCATCCATGGATAGAACTGGATGGTAATGATTTTCAATTTGAAACATTGACTGACCATTTCTAACCAGGGATGAGGTCTGGCCTATTGTGGTGCACGGCAACTCTTTATCTGCTCAGGTATGAGTCAATTTACTACTCTGTTTCTTATACCTCAGCCTCTCCTCATTAGACCATCTGAACAGAGAAGGGGGTGGCAAATTTCAGGGTAAGCCTGAGGATCTGACCTGGAGCCTCCACATTGATACAATCACAAAGAAGGCTCGCCAGCGGATATACATGGTGAGATGTCTGAGGAGATTTGGTACGTCACTGAAGACTCTCGTAAACTTCTACAGGTTTACAGAGAGCAATCTGACTGGCTGCATCACTTCCTGGAATGGAGGCACCAACTCTCAAGACAAGAATAAACTCCAAGGGGTTGTTAACTCGGCCTGTGACATCTCAGGCACCAGACTTCACTCCATCATGGACATCTACAAGAGCAGCCTCTATACTCAAAGACGCCCACCACCCAGGCCATGCCCTCTTCACTCCGCTACCATCAGGGAGAAGGGTCAGGAGCCTAAAGACGAGCCCTCAATGGTACAAGGACAGTTTCTTCCCCACTGCCATCAGATTCCTGAATAATCAATGAGCCAAAGACTCTGCCTTATTTTTTTTTTAATAGTAATATTGTCAGATGGTTATAATCTGAATGTTTACACGATGGTGACGCTGCTGTGAACACCCAATTTCATGACTTGTTCATGACAATAAATCCTGATTTTGATTTTGAAGCCTTCAGGCTTTCTCAGAATCCTGGTCTCATCCCACAACTTAGTATTCTCCAGGGTCTACTTTGTTTTGGTTTATTCTCTCTTTCCCTCAGCATCTCCTGGACGGTCTCCAGACCTTTATCTTTTATCTTGGATATCCAATAGAACAGGAATATTAGGCCATTAAAAACAAAGCTTGGTAAAATGCTCAGCAGGTCACGTAATACAAGTGGGCGTAAAGGTCGACTTCATGCTCAGAAGTAAGAGTAAGAGAATATGGATTCATTTTAAGCAATAGAGAGAGGTGCTGGGACATCTGGAGAAGACGTGGAGAAAATCCAACCAACACTATCTTTCGGATTTTATGCATTGACATTTTATGCTACCAATCCAGACAAGCGGTTTTTTTAAACACGAAAACATCGTTTAATTTTACATTTTAAATTTTATTAACCGCATGGTAGAAGCTGATACTGGCCATTTAAACCCCCTCCATAAATCTTCGTCCGCGAAGCCAAGCCAAAGAAAAACCCAATTTCAACCAAAGTAACCTATAACCCCATATGTTTTAGAGGGTGGGAGGACATCAGAGAACCCAGGGAAAACCCAAGCCGACACGGGGAGAACATAATAAAACTTTACAGGCAGCGCTGGATTCGAACCTGGGTAGCTGGTGCTGTACTAGTGTTGCATTAACTGCATTTTAGCAGTGAAATTATTACTCTCAGTAATGGGGCTGTTCTGTGCCTTTTACCACATGGTAAGATCCACATGTCAGGGCCACACAATTGCTCAACAAAAGGAGGTGTAAGGTCCTACAGGTCACCCTTGGGCAAGGTGTAGGACCTGTTTAGCCTCCCAATCAAGGTCACGTGAAGCCATGCATTGCAGAGGGTAGGTGATTTTTATAAGCAGATTCTGCAAATTGGAATTTATGATTATAAAACTAAAATCGCTGGGAAGAGGAATCTGCTGATCAATTGCCAGGGCTACCCGTCCAGTATGGACCCTGTAAATAAAAGGCAAAGGGAAACCACTGCAGTATTTTTTCCTTGCATAATCATGAATTCAGCATCAACTACGATCTCAGCTCAAAGAAGGAGCCTTCACTGAAGGAGAACAGGGGAGGCAACAACTACAATTCAGAAGGTCGGACATCGTGACAGATGGAGGGACATGACCATCCATGCAGAACAGCAAGGCATCTGATAGAAGATTCAAGGTTGAATATTCAACATTCCTTTATTCACAAGATATAGGTGCAGAATCGGCCTATTGGCCCATCGAGTCTGCTCTGCCATTCTAATCATGAGCTGATCTATCCACCCATTCAGCCCCACTCCCCAGCTTTCTCCCAGCAAACCTGCCTAATCAAACACCTGTCAATCTCTGCCTTAAATACACCAAGAGGCCTGGATGCTACTGATGCCTGTGGCAACAGGTTCCACAGACTCACGACCCTCTGACTAAAGAATTTTTTTCCACATCTCACTTTTAAATTGACGCCCTTTTATCCAGAAATGATGCCCTCTTGTCCTAGAATCCTCTACCATGAACCTTTTACTGTCGTGGATCATGTAATATTACACAAAATTGGCTTCTGTCTGTTGTAAGGCAGACAAAATATTGCCAATAGTCTCATTACAGTACGAGAGATAAAGAAGCAAGAGATAATCCCTTCTGAGTCCCTGAGCGCCCAATAATTTGCCTCCAATCCCCTCGCAGCCTCAGCAGTGGACCAGAATCCTGTTCCGTTCATCAGCAAACTGGCCTCCAGATCCAAAGCTCCAGCATGATCAGGAATCCTTCATTGCCCAAGCCCCTTCGGGAGCCCTTCTTTCCCTCAGCACCCCTCTGATACCTGGTCCCCATGAGCCCGCACCCCGTGCACGTCCCCCTGACCGCAAGTCACCCCACATGGACCTGCTGAGGTCCTCGTAGGTCCGCCGCGTCACCGTCGTGTAGGCCGCCTTCTCTGCTTCTGCTTCTCCATGATGGAGGAGGGGGGTGCCCTGCACCAGTCTGCTGCTCCACTGGAATGTGCAGCCCTCATGGTCACTGCCAAGCACAGGCTTTGCCATCTTGGGCGCAGACCCACGGGTGCAGGATTTTTAGTTTTAAGAACACATAAAATTAGGAATTTCTTCATTTGTTTAAAATCAAATTTTTGTTAGATCCAAAAATACTTTTGTTGGGTTATACTGCTCCATTTATGGATTTGGAGTTAGATAAGTTTCAGACACCATTTTTTCATTTAGCATTGGCTGTGGTACGTAAATGTGTTGCGATTTTTTGGAAAGACAAAGTTGAGATAAATGTAAATCGTTGGCACAATGAGTTGGAGAAAATAGCATATAACTTGCTTGATAATTATGACTTTTTTGTTAAGATGTGGTCATCTTATTTGAAATGTATGAATTTAGTAATATCTTAAACTGCTGTATGAGTTTCTTTTATTTTTTTAATGCTTCCCTTGTGGACTTTGCTGAGGGTGGGTGGAAGGGGGTGGGATAGTTGTAGTTTTCATTTTTATATTACGAACTTTGTAAAAGTTTTTGTTTTGAAAATATTAAATAAAGTTTTTTTTGAAAAAAAAAAGAACACCATCGGCTACTCTATCAGGCTGTTTTAATGGCTGTATGGAGCCACCGGTACAAGGACCAGGCAGTCCAACCCTTCAGAGCAGCATTGTGTCTCCATTCTCATCTCTCCTTTACACACACCAGCGGCAGTGCTGATGTTACTCCAGTTTTGGCAGCACCAGTTTTCTTTTAATGAGCTAATAGCAACAAATAGCTTTCTAATTTTCACGTAGTGCCATTTTGATTGTGCTATGATAATGAGCCAAGCATTAAGTGTACGTTTTGAAGAAAGAGAAAATGTTAGCTAATCTTCCTTTTCTCCCTGCTTCCTCCTCCCAGTGAATGGTAATTACCACTGTGCCTGAGGTCACTCACTGCCCTCAACCCTTTCATCTGTGGCTGTTTTTTGGTCCGCTTCTGTGAGCGCCTCTGGGATCCATTCAGGTCTCCACTGCAGATGGAATGGTGTCTGAGCTGAGATTCAGTTTTACCCTTGCGGTTTTCGTTCTTGCTGATCCACACAAATTATTAGGGGATCAGCATGAATTTAATTTCCACAGTAGGAGATGGGATGGCATTGGAGTTGCACAACACTTGATTTTGTGCCTTAACAACCGGTCCAAAATCAGAGCGGTTTCACGTCACAAAAGGGCGAAGGATGTGGGGTGAGATTGGAGGAGCATGTAGATCAGTCAGGGTGGGATAACTGCATTCCCTTCCCTTCAGCTTGGCAGTAGGAACAGTAGCCCCTTTTAACCTGCAGCACCTGGGTTGCCTTCCTGGGACTGGGGCGCAATTACTAGGGCAAAGGTGCTGGCGATTTAAAGGGGGTCCTGCCCCCCGCAATGAGGCTTCACGCATTCACCGGAAGGGCCGCCGGATGTCTGGATGCTGGCTGCCCGGTGACGCATGCACACAAGCGCTGATACCACCGGAATAAGCAGGATAGCCATTTTCCTGTTCAAATCTCCTGTGGATGCAACCTAGGTAAGTTTAACTGGGTTCCCTGACTACCTCTGAGGTAGGTCAGGGACCCGGTTGGACCAGGTTGCACGTCACTTTGAAAGGGCCTATTGCTCTCGAACCAACCTTCAAATCAAGAAACACACTAAACTCAATTTCAAAACTTTTTAAAAAGATTTTATTTTTGTTTTTTTTCAAAAAAAAACATAGTGACATTTTAAATATACAATATATTAAAAGTTTTTCTCACAAATACAACAAACAAAAACAAAAGAGCCCCTCCCTCCCCCCCCCCTTCCATACATACAAATCCGTTTAATGTCAGAGCTTACACATATTTTATATGTATAATAGTTACTTTTTATACCCTTCTTTGTTCCTTTTTATTACTGTATCCAGGCCCCTATCTGGCTGCCAGATCTTTACAAAAGTGTCGTATTCATCCTGTGATATTTTTTCCACAGGTACACAGCTGTTCATTACTACAGTTCATTGTGCTATAAGAGGAGGGGAGTCGGACTTCGAAGTGATCGCGCTACATTTTTTCATTATCCCCAGTGCAATTTTTATAAATGAGATTTGATATTTGGTCAACTTGTTGCTTAGTTCATCTTCATAAATCATCAGATCAGAATTGAGCGTCATCTCCAGATTGATCCTCTAAGATCCGAGCTATGTAGAATTAAGGTAATCATCAACATCATTAATTTGATGCTATGAACAAACATTTGCCAGGCGGGATCTGTGTGATTCCAGCCCTGTACACAACATATATGGCATCTAGCTCAGTTAACCCCGTAAGTCATTTGGTGCGAAATGTGAAAAGTCTGCAAAGTCAGTGATCGTAGTAAAAACAGAAATGCCTGAAAAACTCAGCAGGTCATGCAGTGTCCGATGGAGGCAAAGGTTATATAACTTACAAAAACAGAAACAAGCACTTAACTAAAGAAGCTGGGGGAGGAGGAGAGAAAGGACAATGGGAGGCCGTAATAGGAGTCACTTGGTGACGTCAAGTTATTTGGTAATACTAGGATGGCTACTAAATGTTGGAATTTCTATTAATATATACAGAATTAAATTTAATTGTTTAAATGTAATTTGTAACTGTGATTCTAAAATTAGATCTTTATACTGTTTGCAAACTTTTAATTCACTCTCTCCTGTAACAGTGAGCATTAGCTGCGCAAATTGACTGAGTGATCAAATACCAGAGGACTAAAGAGCCATGTTTTCAATTGGAATGATGAACATCTGTAAACCCCATGTGGCCCATACTAATTCACACCGCAAAACCCAGACAAAGGAAAGCAATTCACTAATTACTAACTCTTTGTAAAATATTTAATTATGCCAATGCAAAATGAATCGGGATGCCTGTTGGAGCTCCTTTGTGTATCTTGAAAGCAATAATACAATGTTGACAGGAGTCTTCAAGCAAGTAAAGGAGGATGACCATTTAGCCAGGGGTCGGTTTTCTTAATTTAAACTTTCACCATGAGGAATACCTACAATTATCGTCGAATTAAGTCTGCCACAGGGCAAAATAAGAGCTGAAGTTAATTAAAGTGCCAAAAGCCTTGTGCAAGTTAGAGGACCTTCCTATCACAGTTACCTATGGACATTATTCTCATAAAGCCCTTTCATTCGAGGTACTTGGCTTCAGTTGTGCTTTGTCAAATCAACAACTCTAGCACATTTACTCTCTGACATTGCATAATGAAGGCATTATGAATTGTTTCAGATTTAGAATCAGAATTTATCGTCATGAGCAAGTCATGAAATTTGGTGTTTATGGCAGCGTCACGGTGCAAACATTCATATTACAACCATCTTTCAATAATATATAAAAAAATAATAGTTGGATGGGAGGTGTCAGAGAGTAGTGGTAGAAAAATTGTTTGTCCAATTGGAGGCCGGTGACTCGTGGAGTTCCTCAGGAATCAGTCCTGGGTCGGTTTGTTATATATATTAACGATCTGGAAGTAGGGGTGGAGAATTGGATAAGCAAGTTTGCGGATGATACAAAGATTGGTGGTGTTGTGGACAGTGAGGAAGATTACCGTAGATTAAAAGGTGATTTAGGAAGGCTGGAGGTGAGGGCTGAGAAATGGCTGATAGAATTTAATACAGATAAGTGTGAGGTGTTACATTTTGGAAAGGCAAATCTAAATAGGTCATATGCATTAAATGGTAGACTATTGAGATGTGCAGAGCAACAAAGGAATTTAGGAGTTATGGTAAATAGTACCCTCAAGGCTGATACTCAGGTAGATGGTGTGGTGAAGAAGGCATTTGGAATGTTGGCCTTCATAAATCGGAGAATTGAATTCAAGAGTAGGGAGGTTGTGATGAAATTGTACAAGGCATTGGTGAGGCCAAATTTGGAGTACTGTGTACAGTTTTGGTCACCAAATTATAGGAAAGATATAAACAAAATAGAGAGAGTGCAGAGAAGGTTCACGAGAATGTTGACAGGATTTCAGGGTCTGAGTTCCAGGGAAAGGTTGTGCAGACTGGGGCTTTTTTCTCTGGAGCGTAGAAGATTGAGAGGGGACTTGATAGAGGTGTTCAAAATTTTAAAAGGGACAGACAGAGTAAATGTGCATAGGCTTTTTCAATTAAGAGTGGGGAAGATTCAAACTAGAGGACATGGTTTAAGATTGAAGGGGGAAAATTATAAGGGGAACAGGAGGGGAAATTTCTTTACACAAAGGGTGGTAGGGATGTGGAATGAGCTTCCGGCAGATGTGGTTGAGGCGGGATCATTGGTTACATTTAAGGAAAGACTGGATAGTTACATGGATAGGAGGGGACTGGAGGGGTATGGACCGGGTGCTGGTCTGTAGGACTAGGAGGGTGGGGATTTGTTATGGCATGGACTAGTAAAGCCGAACTGGCCTGTTCTATGCTGTAAGTAGTTATATGGTTATATGGTTATATAGTCAGGATAATGTAACACCCTTCTCACTGTAATAACTCTAGTGCATCACTGTGGGACACATGAGTGTGTGAACTGTTTCTTGAGATGGTGGAAGGCATCAGTAAGTAAAGTCTCTTTTATTATTTGAATCTGACATCTGTGAGTTATTTAAGAAGCCTCTCCAGTAAAACAGAGACATAGCAATTGTACATGAAAAGTAAGGCAGTGTCTTTGTCCCGGAGCCTCCATGTTGATGCAATCTTAAAGAGGGCACATTAACGGCTATACTTTGCGAAGTACCTGAGGTGGTTCAGTATGTCACAGAAGACTCTCATAAACCTCTTCAGGTGTACCATGGAGACGATTCTGGCTGGCTGCATCACTGCCTGGAATGGATGCACCAACTCTCGGGACAAAAATAAACTCTAGAGGGTGGTTAACTCGGCCTTCGACATCATAGGCACCAGACTTCACTCCATCATGGACATCTACGTGAGGTGTCTTAAAAATGCAGCCTCTATCCTCAAAGACCCCCCCCCGCCCCCCCAGCACCCAGACACCTCTTCACTCTAGTACCGTCGGGAAAAAAGGTACAAGTGCCTGAAGACGAGCCCTCAGCGGCACAAGGACAGTTTCTTCCCCGCTGCCATCAGATTCCTGAGTGATCCTGAATGATCAATGAACCAAAGACACAGCCTTACTTTTCCTGCACCGTCATTGTTCTTATTATTATCTGTGACGGACTGTTGGCTGCTGCAGTGGGGAAGACTTGTCCAGATGAGCTGCTTTAAGCCTGTTGGAACCACAGTTCAGGCTCAGCTGTCCAGAAAGGTGGCAGCTTCACAGCAATGGCTGCAGAGTCCATGTTCATCCAAAAATATGCTTTTGGACTCATCTGGGGTCACCAATTATAGCCATTGGAATCACAGTGGACCCGGCGAAATAACCGCACAAGGCATTTTTAGAGTGAATTGAATGGATTTACTCTTCATCACCTGCGCGACCTTTTAAAAACTAGAATCACACATGCGACACGTGCTGACATCATCACACACTGATGTCATGTGGCCAGTTCGATACCTTCTGGGAGTTGTAGTGCCGCTACATGCAAATATATATGTCTCTAAGATGAATAGATCATTGAATGAAAATTTGGATGATAAGTGGATTGGTAGATTTTTTTTTTATTTTTTATTTTTCACACCATAAATCACATTAGCCATGATATACACTTTTTCTTTTTCACACATTTACAGTGACTTTTTCTCCCCCCCTCCCTCTTCCCAAGCCACCCCCCCCCCCCACCCCCCCCCCCTCTCATCCATTTTAGGTATACAATCTCGGTTGCATTAATTCAGTCAGACAATGTTGTCATTCAACAAAAATACACCAGAAATTCTACAGAGTCCATTCTTTTCTTTCCTTTTCCTTCCATCAACTTAGGTAATGTTTGTCCCCGGTAGGTTTTCGCTATTGTATTTAATGTAAGGCTCCCATACTTGTTCGAATATTTCAATATTATTTCTTAAACTATATGTTATTTTTTCTAATGGAATACATTTATTCATTTCTATATACCATTGTTGTATTTTCAAATTATCTTCCAAGTTCCAGTTTGACATAATACATTTTTTTGCTACGGCTAGGGCTATCTTAACAAATCTTTTTTGTGCATCCTCCAAATCAATTCCAAATTCTTTGTTTTTTATGTTACTTAGGAGAAAGATCTCTGGATTCTTTGGTATATTGTTTTCTGTTATTTTATTTAATATCTGATTGAGATCATCCCAAAATTTTTCTACTCTCTCACATGTCCAGATTGCATGAATTGTTGTTCCCATTTCTTTTTTACATCGAAAACATCTATCAGATACTGTTGGGTCCCATTTATTTAACTTTTGCGGTGTAATGTATAGTCTGTGTAACCAATTATATTGTATCATACGTAGCCTCGTATTTATTGTATTTCTCATCGTTCCAGAACATAATTTCTCCCATGTTTCCTTTTTTATCTTTATATTTAAATCTTGTTCCCATTTTTGTTTAGTTTTACCATTTGTTTCCTCATTCTCCTTTTCTTGCAGTTTAATATACATATTTGTTATAAATCTTTTGATTAACATTGTATCTGTAATCACATATTCAAGGTTACTTCCCTCTGGTAAACTCAAATTGCTTCCTAATTTATCCTTCAAGTAGGATCTCAGTTGGTAATATGCCAGCGCTGTATCTCCAGTTATATTGTACTTATCCCTCATTTGTTCAAAGGATAAGAATCTACTTCCTGAAAAACAATTTTCTATTCTTTTAATCCCTTTTTTTTCCCATTCTCTAAAGGAAAGGTTGTCTATTGTAAAAGGGAGTAGCTTATTTTGCATCAATATTAGTTTTGGTAATTGATAATTTGTTTTATTTCTTTCTACATGGATCTTCTTCCAAATATTGAGGAGATGATGTAATACTGGAGAAGTTCTATGTTGTACCAATTTTTCGTCCCATTTATATAATATGTGTTCAGGTATCTTTTCCCCTATTTTATCTAATTCTAATCTCGTCCAGTCTGGTTTTTCCCTTGTTTGATAAAAATCTGATAGGTATCTTAATTGTGCGGCTCTATAATAATTTTTAAAGTTTGGCAATTGTAAGCCTCCTTGTTTATACCATTCTGTTAATTTTTATGGAGAGGGGGGAAACCGAGGATAGCACTAGATTGGTAGATATTTTAATGGATATATGGATGAATTATTTAATGGACAAATAATTTGGCACATAGATTATACACATGGAAATATAGTAAAATAAATGAACAGCTAGCTAGTTAGTTTGATAGATATCCTCCAAACTTACAGTCAATCAAGTCCTTGCAGATACGGAACTGAGCAATTCCACCCGTTCCATTTTCTCTCTCCTTATTTCCCAGTAATCCTGAACCTTATTCTCTCTTCAATCAACTCCCCTCTCTGGATCATATTTAGTTGGACATATTTTTCTGAATTAATATTTACATGGATTGATAGTTGAAGAATATTTAGATGGATGTTCAGACTGATGAATATTTAGATAGATGCATAAAGCTAGGGAGAATGATAGATTGGTTGATATGTTGAGATTACCTTAGAGAGCTGGAAAAATAATTATTCATGAAATATAGGGTCTGAGCTGTCCAGGAGTATCTCAGACATGAAAATATCCTAAAATATAATGTACCCTAAGACAAGTTACAATAATTTGCAACGCAGAAAGTAGTATTTATAAATTAAGGAAGAACTGAGGAACATCTGTTGACTACAATGCAATTTTATACATAATCTTTATTTTTACATAATATTTATAAAGCTTACATTTAACATTTTTTGTGATAGACTTAATGTGCATGCAAACAAATTATGCATCTGTCCAAATCCATGAAGTGTTTTAAAGTTCTTCCCAACCCATACATTTCCTCTCCAACGAGACAAAGGTAAGAATGATTTAAAGGGAAATAAATTCTTTGAAGTGCAGAGCTTTACTCATGATACACTTTCTAAAGGTTAATGACTATATTCACACCTTAGTAAATGTTAATTCATTCATAGCTTATTTAAAGCAAGCATTCCTGTGAATGTTGAAGAATTGTTAACCTCCTTTCAAGCTGCTTCAAGGATAAGGAAAATCCAGGGGAATACACTTTGCTCGGAGTACTTCATTATTTTAAACAACTAAATAATTAATCTCCAGAGAATTTTGTGATCTCTTTTCTTGAAAGTGTCAAAGTTAATGATAGAAAATGGACTGTCAATCATTTTTGCCTTGCAACTGAAGAAATACAGTGATTCCAACAATAGGGGACATTTTGCACGCTGTCAAGGTTAGGTTCAACGGAAGGGGTTTAATCACCATCCCAATTAAGGTGTGCAGGAATTTCTTCTCTCAACGGGTAGTAAATCTCTGAAATTTTCCACCCCTGAGGGTGGTGCAGGGCAGATTATTAGAGATACTCAAGAGTGGAGAAAAATTTAAATTGAAAAGATCAAGAAATTGAGGGTTATTGGTGGGATGGTGGGGGGAGGAGGGTCAGTGATACAGGAGCTAAAGCCAAAAGAGATCAACCATGATCATATTGAATGGTGGAGGCAGAGGAGATGTATGCCTGCTCTTTTTTTTTTCCATTTTCTTGTACTCTAGGTCTGTTTGACCATAGAGACTAAAATAAAATGCAAAATAAACCTGTAAATATTGTAATTCTGAAAGCAAAACCAAAGAAATGCTGGAAGTGCATGTGTGTTAGCCATCCATGCATGGCAGGATGTGGGTAAACAAGAATAACACAGTGACACAGCCAGTAGAGTAGTTGCCTCACAGCTTCTGAGACCCAAGTTCAATCTTAACCTTGGATGGTGTGGTGTTTGCACCGTCTCCCTGTGACTGTATCAGTTTCCCCCAGGTCCCCCAGTTTCCTTCCACAGCCCAGAGACATGTAGGGTGGTGGGTGAATTGGCCACTGGTGAATTGCCTGTAGTGTGTGAGAGAGGGGGAGCCGATGAGAATGGGGGAAGAATACAGTGGGATTAGTGTGAAGGTGTGCTTGCTGTTCAGTGTGGACATGCTGTGGTGAGGGATTCTTTGCTGCTTGATCTATGACCGTATTGATACTGCAATGATTTGTTGCAGTTTAATGGAGAAACTGGAAAAGAAGGGGAAATGTAAACGTTTGCCCAAAGCAATGGAGGATTTTAAAGAATTTTTGGAGAGGAATTGGCAGAAAGTTCATATAATCCACAAGAGAACCAAATAGGAATTGAAGAGATCTTAAGGAAAAAAAAAGCCATATAGCACCTCAATCATTCTGTTAAATAATTATCTTCAATTCCATTATCCCGTTTTCTCCTCTTCGATATCCCCACAGAACAAATATCTATGATAGTGAGCCCTTCTGGGACTTGTTTCCAGATGCACAAAACTTATGATAGTCCTCCATCATAACATGGTCATTCATTGGGCAATTGAACACCATTTCTGCTACTTTCAAAAGTGTTCCACTCCATGGTAGAGGGTGAGAGATGCTTCATTTCACCGTGGGATGAACAAGAGAAGTTGTGTGATAAATAGCCTTAAGGAAGAGGATGGTTTAGTAATAGCTTTTCAGACATGTGTATTAAGATCTTGGAAATCCTCCCATGCCATGCCATGCAATTAGTTGACAGTACTTATGAAGCCCAGACAAGCTGATAACATCTGTCAATTCCTTCAAGATGAAACCTCTTGGAAATGAAAGCTTGTCACTGAAATGGTATTTTGGCTTTGAGGGAGGGATGTTCTGTCCAGAATGGAATTTCCATAATTGGATGCATCTACAAAACATGACAGGCTGCCAGGCTGTAAACATCTGGTGCTTTCCTGTACCCAAACAAGAGTCTGCCAGATCATTGTGAGTTGGACAAGTTGAAAGAGCCTTCCCTCACCCTGTTCACTCTCTCTAATGGCTCTTGTCTCCTGCTAGCTGCATCGTTCCATTGAGCTTTACTTCCCTGGTCAATGTTGTACAGTCTACTGCAGTCCTGCAGTCCATTTCTTACTCTGTCTGTGGCTCCTGTCAAAGCCCCTTGCGATCCTCATCCAAACCAAGTTAGAATAAAGGGTACCCATGATATGGCAGCTGAGTTGTTCGACAGATGTGCAATGGAAAGTGTGCTGACCGGCAAAACTCTCCCCAGAATCGAGAAAATCTGCATGGAACGCTGCTGTCGGAGTGCATCCACACTGCTGTCATCAGGAAAGACGTATAGGAACCATAAGACTCATACCACCAAGTTCAGGAACATTTGTTACCCCTCCAACAGACTCTTAAAGAACAAACTCAATCAGAGATCAATTTAAGGACTCTTATTTTGCACTCAATGTTAATTTTTTTCTGTATTGCACAGCCAAGTTTGTTTACATTTCTTTCTTTGTTCACATTTCTCTCTTTTGTATACATACCTTTTCTTGAGTACAGTTTTTTGAACTATCGAAAGGAAGAAATTCTGCCTGGCCCACAGGATAAAAGGATCTCAGGGCTGCATGTGAGCTCCTGTATGGATTCTGTCATTAAATCTGAATTTTGAATTCATCCAGAGTTACCTCCAAAGTTTAGAAACTAAACTGCAAAGTTTACCAAGTCAGAAATCAATGCCAGTACTGTAATCAGTACTAATCTCTTCAGTAAGAAATCGCGAGGTTGTAGTGTGTTGGCAATTGAGCATATGCCAATCTTCAGCCACTTCAAACCTCACAGTGCTTCAATCTGGCTTTTACTGGGAAATTGCAAGATCCCAGAAATACCTCCACGAACCCACATTAACATCAACCAATTGAGCCACTGATATATTGAAATTCATACATTGCCTCTCCAAGAAATTTGCGGAGTAGCCTTGAGGATTAAGTATCAGTTGCCAGAGGCAGCTTCTAACACAATGTCAATTTAATTGGCTTTATCTCCCATCCCTCCCAAATTAACATGAATTCTCCACTTACCCTGATATCTCGAGTTCAAGTTCAAGTTTATAATCTGACTGCAGATGTACAAACCAATGACACAGCATCTCTCCAGACCATGGAACACACAATACACAGTACATAAACATAACATAAATAATAAAAATAAATATATATAAATATTTGGGGTGTGTAGAACAGTTACAGTCTCACAGCCTGCGATAAGATGCCATTCTCCAGCCTGGCTGTCCTGATTTTGATGCTCTTTTCTTCTGACTATCCATCCCATAGGATAATGATGGCTCCTTTCAGTCAGTTTGTGGGATTTATACCCCACTCCTCAGAAAGGATCAATATGTGCATGAATGGATTTTAGGTGAGTAAAGGGTAGCACAGGTCCAGACCCACCCTCTCGACATCCCCTCCTAGATCCAGCAGCATGACGAGGTCCAAGAAGGCTCCAGGAAGTTCTGGCCAGACCAAGCTTCGGTGCAAGGAATGTCCTTTCCGCGCTTCACGGCATGTGTTTGCTGGATGGCCGTTGACCCAACGAGAGCGCTCGTCCGTCCTTTGACTGGTCTTGTTTATCAGCCTGCAGGGTGTCTAGCTACCTTCCGCACCAGGCAAGCCTAGTGGGGGAGCCGGTTTAGTCGACAGGTAGTACTGGGTTAGATGGTCCCAGTAGCATTCAGATGAGTGACCTGACACCAGATGCTCCTGTACCTCCTTCTTGATGAAAGTGAGTTGAAGATACAGTGAGCTGGTTGGAAAGGGTCTTCTCTAATTTTTTGAGCCCTATTTAAACAATACACACAGTAAGTATCATCTATAGAGGAACGGGAGACCCCAATGATCCTTTCAGCTGTTTTAATAATCCTCTGTATAGACATTCAGTTTGATGCTTTGCATCTAACATACCATTCAATGATGCATACAAATAGGACACTCAATCTTGCTCCTGTAAAAGGTTGTCAATATGGGAGGTAGTTTTCCTTGCTCTCCTCAACCTTGTTAGGAAGTATAGCCACTGCTGCAATAACTCCCACTGCCCTGAAAAAGCAGCCAACATATTGAAAGCCTCATCACATATTCATCTTCACCACCATCCAGCCAGGAAGAAGGTTCGCAGGGTATGAGATCATCTACTACCAGATTCAAGGACAGTTTATTTCTTGCCATTATCAAACTCAAGATTCAAGGTTCCTTTTATTGTCATGTAATGATATGCTTCACCTTTTGTTTGCCGGAAGGCTTCCAAAGCACCACCATGAACATTGGCTGGCAAAGAGAGTGAAAAGCGAAAGAGAATCCCTTCAAAAACACTGTGGGCCTCTGGATTTGCTTCCAAAGTTCCCGCAGCATCTGCAATCTCATAGACTCCTAAATGAATCCCAAAATAGCAACATGATTTTGCCTGTGCTCTGTTCAACTAATCGCTGTCTGTAATTCTGCACTTTTGCACTGGCTATTAATTGTACTGTGTATGAGATGTCTACTGCTCTGCTTGGTGAACAATCGGTATCATTTGGTACATGTGACAAGAAATTTGAATTTGGATTGCTTTACCTCTAAGATTTGATATTTTCTCTCTGCTGTCGACCTGCTTTTTGTTTATACCTTGAAGAAGGGCTCAGGCCCGAAATGTCGGTAATATATCTTTCCCTCCTATGGACACTGCAAGACTGCCTGAGTTCCTTCAGGATTTCTGTGTGTTTCTACTACAATCTCAGCATCCGTATTTTACTCTCTATCTCTTTGCAATGAAGAGGATAAAATTATGCAGCTTACACCTTTCACGGTCTAACTCAGGTTTGACTCAACAAAGACTCTCTGCCTGGATGTCACAAAACAAGTTTTCCACCGACATCTATTGCAATTCCACCAACTCCCTCAACTACCACAACTACACTTCCTCACACCCTGTCCCCTGCTAGGATACTATTCCCTTCTTGCAATCACTCTGTCTCTACCACATCGCTTCCCCTCCACCACTCACTCTACTCAGCCCTCACCTGCATCTCCCCCATGCCCTGGTTCCCTCTGTTCCCAGAAGCAACAAACACTGTTTTACCTGCTGAGTTTCTCCAGCTTTGTCTTTTTACTTCAACTACAGTATCTGCAGACTTATGCATTGACAACCATGGAGGCCTATTCTTTTCAGTTATGTTCAGAATCTTTCACTGCAATGGTCACCAAACTTCAAAAGTAGTTAATTGCTCAGGAAGCTCTTCAAAATATCTTGTTCACAAAAGGTGTTGTTTTGATGCAACAAATCACTTTCAAAAATTCTGATCCTCAATACATTTCACGTACTACCTGCTATCCTGTGCCTGTTTTTTTCTCATTTCCTTACTCTTGAGTTTGTTTCACTCGTCCCATGCCGACATATCTGTCCGTGGACTCATGCACTGGCAAGCTGAGACCACCCACAAATTGAAGGAACAACACTTCATATTCCATCAGAGCACCCTCCAACCAGATAGCAAGACCCCTCCCCCATCCAGTCTTTCTCTTTCCCTATCTCTATGTCTCCTTTTCTGTATTTCTATATCCCCTCTCACTTTCCCTCTCTCTCTCTCTTATGTTATGTATATAGAACGTACATGATTTTCCTGTTCTGAAGTGTCTCCCTACCTTCCAGGAACGACCAAATCTCCAAATACCGGTATCACACCGCAAGTTCAGATAGGATATCCAAAGTAAGGTATCTAAGGAGGCTGGACGTCCCATTCATTAGCCCATTGTTCATGAATCGCCTGCAGTTCAGTTTAGACTGCAGGCGATCCGTGAAAATAAGTAGGGAATGAGGAGGAAAAACGTCAGAACATGGATGAGTCCTCATTCCCGTTCCGATCTTTTTACACAGACTGCATTCTGTGAAATTGGGAATAATTTCCTGAAATGCAGCAGCTGTGTAAAAAAAAATATCTGTTTCTTTTCCTCCAGTTCTTCATTCGCAGTTCACCCCTCTACCAATCAATTCTCAGCTTTTCTATCGTGCCTGCCTACCCATGGCCTGGGTTCCTCTCCCTTCCCCTTCTTTCCTCTTCCCCTCCCACCTTTTTATTTAGGCGCCTGTGTGCTTTTTTTGATCATATCTTGACGAAGGGCTCAGGCCTGAAACGTTGGTTATATATCTTTGCTCTCTGAGAACGTGCAGAACCTGCTGAGTTTTTATAGCATTTTTTTTTCTGTATTAACTACGATCACACCATCTGCAGACTTTTGTTTCACTTGGAGGCATTAGGCACAGATCACTTGATAAAATCCAAGTGCAGTTAAAAATAAAAGCATTTCTTTTACGATGCTGTGCAATAAAATCAATGATCCAGCAGTGGTTAGTCTCAACATTTATCTGGGAATGTATGAAATATCATGAGTTGCCTTTGCCATGGAGATTGACGAACAATATCTACCTGCTTCCTTTGGGGATCTGAGAAGTTTCTCGTTTTTCCATGCAGGAGTTCTGATTGAGCAGAATCCTCAGAGTATTCCAGAAATTCCCAGGCCACATAAACAGGTGTAGATTCCATGAAATGCCTCTGGTGGTTGGTGATCATTGATATCCAAAGGCATTATTTAGCACGGTGTCAAGTTGTTTCTGCTTTATGGAGCTTATTTAAGACTCTGGCTGGTTGAGAGGAGAATTTAGAGAAAACTGTTCAAGCTTAGTGGTGTGACAACCCAGGGCTTCAGGACTCCAGGGACATTGGTGAGTGCCAGGGAAAAGTAAAGCCTGAGGACAGCCATGAATTTTGGAAAGTCAACTCAGTATCCTTATCATCCCGGCAATGTGGCACGGTTAGCATTGCGGTGGGTGGCACTGCTAGCTTAGGGGATAGCGCAATGCTGTTACAGCTTTAGCGACCCAGCCTGCTTGTAAAGAGTTTTTTACGTTCTCCCTGTGTTTGCATGGGTTTCCACACACCTTTCAAAATATAGGGCTTAATTGGGGTATTTGGACTCGTGGGCCAGATTTAAACAAAAACACCACCAAGATTTAAAAATTTTTAATTTTAAAATTTGTATTTTTCTGATCTATGCCCCTCAAGGCCCTGCTTATTTTCATCTCTGTTACTACCTGCGGCTCTGTTTGTCCTCTGAGATTTCTGTGTTCAATGAGTTCTGGCCACCCGTACATCGCCAATTCCTTTGCTTGACTTTTCACGCTTCTAGTTTTCTCCTATTCTCTCCTCGTTTACATTCCTCTGAGAGGCCTTATCTCTGACCAGGATTTTGGTAATTTATTCTTGTGTTCATTTTACTGATAAGTTTTACAACATTAGGTCATTAACTAAATGTAAGTTGGTGTGTTGTAGCAAATCTGGTTCTTGAGAGTACTGGAAGACATGAGTGCCTTGAACTTCACTGATTCCATGTTGATGTTTAATCAGAGCTGAAATGAATGTTGTGCACTTCGATCCAAAGAAGATTATCAAAGGATTAGAAATTAATGTTTATAATGAGGGAGTAGGGAAGAATCAGAGAGAGAGAGAGAGAGAGAGAGAGAGAGAGAGAAAGGGAGAGAGAGGAGATAGAGAGAGAAGGGGAGAAAGGGAGAGAGGGGAGAAAGAGAGAGAGGGAGAGAAAGAGAGTGATGCACCATCAATGACTCAAAAGACTGAAGATGAACAAAACTGAAAGGCTTTTATTCACAATAGAATGAAGGCACATCCCTGCTGGTCAACTGTCCCAAATTGCAGAGGAGATTGAGGGACAGTTACCTTTATTCACGAGCCTGTGGGAGGGGCCACTGGTACAGTCATACAATGAGTGTTTCACCACAATCACCTCTTGTTTGTAAAAAGAATCTGGCAGGGTGAAGTGTTGATGGTACAATCACAAATTAAGTCTTTCAGGTGGTTTGGCTTTCCGCTGTCACCAGTGTAGTACTGGCTGTGACTGCGGTGCAGCGATGGGGCCCTGGACAGTCTGGAGTGCCTGTATGTGGTCGTCGGAGTTGAGCTGGTGGCGAGTCCTTCGTTGGGGCCAAGGGAAGGCACCATGGGCCTGGTCATCACAAATGGTGAGGAGTGGGAGGGTTATGGCACTATTAATGGTGGTCTCCAAAGTCTCTGAGGATGCCAGGTCCCCAACAGAGACAGTCTTTCTTGTGATTCCTCACGTTTCCAGAGTAGGATTGGCCCTGAGGATGTCAGCCACGCTGGCAGTGTGGTCCTTGTCGCTGATTTCCTGAGAAAGGAAAACATATGTTCATGTGGTGTGGCATGGATAGCCGCACAGAGAAGGAACCTGATGGAGTGGAGCACCTCTAGATGGACCTCTTGCCAGCAGGAGGGCTAGGAGGACAGTCTTCCAAACCATGGCATTTTCCCTTTCCACCTGCCCGTTCCTCCGGGGGTTGTAGCTGGTAGTCACAGGTCCAGTTGGCCAAAAGGTGGGCCATGATAGACAACTATCTGTATCCGGTGGTTTACCACGGTGAGGGGGGAAGAGGGAAAGCGAGAGATCAAAAAAGAATTGGATATAATCCACAACTGCACAGACAAATACCAGTCCAACTCCATATTTAAATTCAATGATGAAACCACAGTCATTGACCAAGTTCCAAAATCTTCACTTCTCAATTATTTTCAATGATGTCTTAGCTGGCTTTATTTTTAGTCAACTGCCATCAGCCTGATGACAAACGTTCTTTTTTCAAAAGGAAATTAAAATCACCCCTGTAAAAGAGAAGCAACAGTGTTGTACAGTTCTGTGGGCAGAATACTTGTCACTTTTCCTTCCCTGCAAAGAGTTTTCACTGGTTAAACCAGCAAGTCTGACAATCTCCGCCGTGGACTCTGCTTTGAAAGGACCAATTGATTTTCTTGACCTTGGGTTTATACAGTTTCTATTTTGGAAATACAAGCCAAAACTACTGCTAATTCTTTATGTTTAAAAAATGTAATTTATGAGCAAAGAATGATAATCACATGGCATCAAAATATTGTACTTTACACTGAGAGTCGGCCTTCAATCATGTGATATGCAAGATTCAAAATAAAAATAAAATGGACAACATTGGGGGAGGGAACCCGGAGCTTGTTGGACCAGCCAATCCACCTTTGGACCATTTAAGCAGGTAAGTAGAGCATCTTAAAGGCAGAGGAAACCTGTCTTTGCTAATCACTTATTTTCACTATAACCGGGCCTTGTAAGGATGGCAGGCACACTGATGGCAGAAGGCAATGTTATGTAATATTATATGTTCTGTACCTTTACAATGAAGGAATCTAGAATCTTGAAATAGTGCCTGGATCTCTGGTGCTATGAGGTAGGAGTCCATTAGCTGTGGCGTTGTATGCCCCTGGATTGTTCTAATCCAATGAGGAGTATTCTTCATCATTCAACACTGTGCAAATTTGTGATTATTGGCACTCCAGTGTTTTTGTTTTAATTTGACAAATGTCAGTCACACGTCAGGCACCCTGGGTTGCTGTATTGAATACAAGGGAAGCTAAGTGTGGCTGCTACAGCAGGCTCCAACTCAGGCTCAGTGGTCACAGCCTCACACCAGGCCACGGAGCCGACAGCTTCTGGGAACCTGGAAACAAGGTCCAGGATTTGTGTAGGTGAGCGTGAGAGAAGTGGGTGTTGACAGTTTTCTAACAGTTTGGGAGTTTGGAACCAGTACTTGAGGAGATACAATCTGGACATGGGGCAATGAACTCAAATTCACTGCCGAACAATACTCCATGCAACTACAGAAGATGCAGGGACCCAGGGGATGGCAATGTCAGAGGAGTCTCCGAGATCCTCAGCGAACCGATATCTCCGAAGGGACTCTTTCTTACTTCTCTCTTGTTTTAATCATTCTGCCAGATTACCTGACGACTTCTTGCTTGGTTTTGCAGGGCAGGCAAATGGAAATCTTTTCAATGCACCGTGTGCACATGACAATAACTTAAATCTTGAATAATTGCCCCTGCATTCGATAATGGTAATGCTGCCCCTCGATGTTCTTTCTGGTTTTCATTCGCCTCCATGACCTCCCTTTCTCTAATCACCACCAGTATCGTGGAGGAATGGGTTGCTTGAGGAGATGCCCTAAATTTCTCCAGTTCTCTACAGGCCACCAACTTTGGAGGCTAAAAGGCTCGGAATTCGATTGCACCTCTATTAAGGCATGTTTCCAGTTTTCTAATCTCTGTAATTCTCACCCTCCCCCCCTCCAACCTCTCTTCCACTTTAATTAGTCATGCAGCATGGAAACAGGCCCTTCAGCCACAACTTGCCCACTCTGACCCAAATGTCCCACCCACACTAATCCCACCTACCTGCACTTGGGCCACGCTCCTCTAGACTCATGTAACTGTCCAATATTTTTCTTAAAAGTTGCTTCACCTTCTCCAGCAGTCAGTTCCATAAGCCCACCACCCTCTTGTGTAGAGAAAAAAGTTACTCCTCAGGTTCTTGTTAAATCTCCCCCCACCTTAAATCTATTTCTTCTAATTATTGATGCCCTGATTCTTGGCAAAAGACTCTCTGCCTTCACCTGAGCTATTCTCTTATAATTTTGTGCTCCCCCTCCTACAATAATAGAGCAACAGAACATGCAAGTAGGCAATTCCAACCAACACGTTGATGCTGATCCACGCTCAGACATCCACATCTTCGATTAAGGTATGGTCTTCTTGTATTCCAAGTGTTCACCACTATCTGGGTACATTTCACTCAGATTACCTCTCAACCTCCTAAACCCTTGGTACAACAGTGTTTCCTCTAGTTTGATCTATCATTGATATGGGGAAATGTTTCCTGGTCTATACTAACTTTACCCCTCATCATTTTACCCCTTTCTTATATCTCCTCTTAATCTCTTGCATTCCAGGAAAAAATAGACCAAGCTTCTCCAGTCCCACCAACTTTGGAGGCTAAGTTCCCTGTAACTGAATCAGGTGACACCTTGGTGAATTTCCTAAGCATTATCATATATTTCTGTCAGTGAGATGATCGGAACTGCATACAGTACTCCAGCTAAGGTCTGACTAAATTTGGAGCATAACCTCCCAGCTCTTGTACTAATAAGCACCAATATCCTACATACCATCTTGATTGTTATAAGTGGCCACCTTCAAAGATCATTAAGCTTGCACAACAAGGTCCATCTGTTCTTCAAGATTGCGTGGGACCTTACTGTTCATAGAGTATGTCCTCGCCTCATTAGTGCTGCACTCTCTATTGATCTGGATTGTGCAATGCACAAACATACTGGAGAAACACAGCAGGTCAAGCAGCATCTATAGGAAGTAAAGTGTGCCAACATTTCAGGCCTGAGCCCTTGGTCAAGCCATGACATTCGGCCCATCGAGTCTGCTCCTCTGTTCAAATCGTGTCCTTCTCCCCTTCCCCCTGTCATCCCCTGTCTTCCCTCTCCCTCCCCTCACCTTTCCGTCTGATTTTTAAAATTTCTTACAAAGAGCTCAGGCCCAAAATGTTGGTTCCCTTCTACTTTCTATGGGAGGTGTGAGCTGCTGAGTTTCTCCACTAGTATTGCACTACGATCACAGTGTCAGCAAACTTTCCTATTTATCTCCCATCTCTCCGCTCACTTCATCAACAACATTGATAACACACTATCATCTGACTGCTCTCTGTACCATCAACAACTCCATCAATATATGTATCTGCGATCTTACTGATTATGCCACCCGCAGCCACATTTGAGTATGAGAAACCTCTTCTTCCAGTCTTTTCTGGCAAATTACCCGTCTGATCTCTCTACCCAAGGAAGGATATTCTTTTTATTAATAGAAGCAGTGCAGCAAAGTTCACGAGATGGATAGATAGATGGAGTATAGTTGTCTCATAAGAAGAGATTGAGGACCATGGGCCTGATGGAAGATCACAATCTTGTCTGTGCCTTCTGGAATTTAGATTATTATTTCAGTGAAATGTATAAATTTATGTTGAACTTGGCAGGAGAGATGAAGAGTTAACGTTTCCTTTGGTTCATATCACTGAAACCTGAAATCGCAATCTCAAAATAAGATGTCCGCCATCCAGCAGACAACCCAACTGTCCTGGCAAGAATAGGATCACAGAGCAACCCCCCACCCCTTTTTATTTCCATTTGTACTGTTATTAATTGATTTACTTGTCTTTGATGGTGTGAGAGTGGAAAGGAGGTTGAAAAACGAGGAAGGGAGATGGGAAGAAAAAGAGAGGACTCGACAAAGAATGACCTGTTGAAGGGAAGGATTGTTCCCCTACGATGTTTATAAAGTACGAGTCTATAAAACTATAAATATAATTTTCAAAAATAAAAAAAGAGCACGATCACACTAAGAAGCATCAAGCCACTGTCTCACGCTCCATCACTGACCTCATCACTTTTGGTCATCTCTCTCCCACAGCCTCCAACTTCAAACCCTAACCCCATGCTGCCCAATTCTATCTTCTTCTTATGATCCACAAACCCACTCCTCTCTCTGCAGGAACATTCCGTCCACTCATCCTTCCACATTAAAGGCCTCCTCTCTACCTACCTCTGTGTCTACAAGAAATCCTATGCTTGCCCCCACACCTACCCCCTCACCAAAATCCAAGGCCCCAAACAGTCCTTCCAAGAAGAAGCACTTTCATTGTGTATCTGCCGGGTTCATCTGCTCGGTCAAGAGCTCCCATTGTGGCTTCATCTACATTAGAGAGACCGAACACAGATTGGGATATTATTACAGTGATCGCCTTCACTTTGTTAGCTGTAATGACAGGGGCCAGCCATTTTAATTCCCACACCATTCCCACACGGACATGTCCATCCATGGCCAAACTGAGAGTTCTCACAAATTGGAGGAACAACAGCTACTCTGCAACCAAACAGCGTTAATGTTGACTCCTCCCCCTCTCTCTCTTTCTCTATCCCCCTGTCTCCTTTCCTCCAGCTCCCCACCCCTCTCATTCCTTCTCCATTCAGAGACCTACCCTCTCCCCATCACTTCTCAGCTTTTTTTTTCACTTCTACACTGCCACATATCCACCTATGATCCCTCACCTATGCTCTTCCCCCATTGCCCCCTTCCTCTAGCCTCTCCCCATTTCCCCTTCCCCCCAACCTTTTATTCAGACGCCTGCTGCTTTTTGCCCATACCTTGATGGGGGGGGGTCTGGTTCGAAACATCCACTACCCTTTACTTCTTATAGATGTTGTGTGACCTGCTGGGTTCCTCCAGAACTCTTACCTATTGCACTCAACCCCAGAATCCTGTTTGACTCCAGTGGAGAAAAGTCTTTCTTAAAAAAAAGCACAGAAGTCATTCAATCTTTGGAATCCAAAAGTTTGCTGTGTACTTGGACCATTGTTGACTGGGTACTTTGTAAACTTTAGGTACAGATTTATAGTATATTTATGTAATTGAGAAACATACATATAGAAAGGCTATTCAGTCTGCTTTGCAGATTGATCTGTTCCTCAGCTTGCTGGACTGAGTATTAGTCCACACTTCCAAGGCTTTAGGATTGAAACAAACTATCAGATTCATTACCTTTTCAAAGCAACGTATTTTAGATATCAATTTTCCTTTGCATGGTAAATCACCCGCTGATTTCTTTTTTTAATGGCCTTCCTTTCTAAATTAACTCATTCCTGTTTTAGAAAAGTGACCATTTATTTTTGATAACTAGCACTTAAAATACTCATCCACTTTGGCACATCAATCAGATCAACCCTGGTTCTCCTGTAAGGGGATGAGAAGCTTAGTTGGTGAAAATCGTCCTCTTCGATTAGTTTCCATTTCTTGACTTAATTCTGTCATAGGCTGACCGGGGAATTCTTGGTAATCAGCTGCAAATGATTGATAAGCCCGTTGAAAATACTAATATGGACACACATTGAGAAAGGACCGTGGTGATGTGTTGAACGTTGAGTGAGTGGGGAGGGGGGGGGGGTGAAGGAGGGAGGGAAGGGAAGGGGGAAAAGGGGAGAAAATGACACTGTGTATATTCAAGAGGGAAATGTTTGTGTGTATTTTGGTCAGTATGGTTCATAGTGTGAAAAATAATTTTTTTTAAAAAAAGAACGGACTGTGGTGGAACCACCGTTATTACTTTTTGCATTTGTATAGCTGGCCCGCCCCTTGAGGATTGTACCTTTGGCTCCTCCCCTTTCATTCCCCTCCCCCAGAATAATCTCAGGTCTTGAGTCAGCAACATGAGATGTGCCTTCTGTTCACGGTAATAAAAGCCGATCAGCCAGGTAACATCTAGTCCTTGGAGTTATCAATAGATCTGACACAGAGTTTTGCAGCTATCAACAGTTTTCTTGCCTGCATTGATGAAATAAAAAACTGGATTACTTTTTACTGAATAAACTGTTAATTCTGGACAAAATGTGATCAAATGAGATCACAACAGTTATCTTCATAAGTCATCTGGAAGCCAGGAAGAAACATTGAATTAAATATTGTCGTATATGTATTACTAAATATAGTAAACCCCAGAAGGCTCTGTTAGATCACAAACATCTAAGGCTGCTTTGGAAGGTCGTAGCTCTCCTGAGTAAGTCATCACAATATCTCACTTTCTCTTTGTCATTTGAAATTGATTGTTTGCTTGCCCGCTGTCACTCCCATCTCAATATCACTGACCGGTCACGGTCTGAGATGGAACCATCACCCAGTTTTCTCAGTCTATTAGAGCTAGCATACATCTGATTTCAGAGATGTGACAGGAGTAGCAGTGCCTCAAGATGTAAGGGATGCATTCAGCTCCTTAATCATAGATAGAGTGTGGCAATGGAGTGAGGTTCAGTTAATGGGATCAGAGAATGAAAATAAAGGGATCACTTTTTTGGCTATAAATCAGGGAATGCTGCAAGGATACATTCGGGGCCCAAATCGTTCAGAACCTCTGTTCATGATTTCTATCCAACGATTCTATAATTATAATGTATCAAGTTAAATAGCAGTGTGAGGAATATTGTATATGCTGGTGTATAAGACGACCCGAACTTCTACCTAAAATGTAGGTTCTAAGCTATCCTCGCTGTATAAGACTACCCCCATCTCTTACTGCTGCAAGAGTCCTTTACCAATCATCCCACTGACCAGTGGAGTGATGCTATCACAATATTTTGAAAGCAAATTACTTGGCGCGAGGGAGCACTGACGCTTCATTGTTACAGTTTGGATTTTACACTTGGTGCACAAGTGACGCCTGGTTTTGGGGGGCATTTTTAAAGTTTAGACCCCTCTTATATGCCAGCATTTATGGTACATCAAGATGCTTCAGAGGCATATAAACTGGTTTTGTAAATGGGAAAATGCATGAGAGGTGAAATATAATGGAAAATCTAAGTCACAATTTGGGAGAACAAAACAGACGTTTTCTCTTTATTTTTGAGATTGATGTTCAGAAGGACCTGCATTTGTTCATTGGAAGTTAATAGCCTCTCAGCTCACTTTCACAGAAGGTATTTCAAAAGGATGTGACTGCAAAGGTCTCAATTCCAACTAATTAATGGCAGAGCTGGTCAATGTGATTGAACAACAATCATATCACATCACTGCATAGAAGGTGAAAGTTGATAATAAGTTTATCCGGAGAGATACATTTTAAATGGAGTCTTAAAGGAGGAGAATTTTGGATATATAGTTCCAGACATTAAGCCCAGGAGGATGAAGGCAATATTATGACATAAAGTCTGTGTCAAATGTTAATAGATCAACTGGTTAGTTTTTACGTCCCTTTTCTCCAAAATGTTTTTTTCTTTGTGGCTTAAAGAGCAGTTGCTCCAGGCCATTTATAGAGGACTTACCAGCTTAATCACAAACAAGTACTGAGCACATATTCTATCCAATGTAAATCCATTTTACATTGTAATAGATAATAGTTTGAAAAATATTCTGCCAGTAGGTGATCCGATCCACCAGACTGGCCTTGATTGTATAAAATTAATCCCCACAAAAAATTTCCAGGACGTGCAATATCTGAAGTCCATAAAATGCGCCACAAGATCATTCCTTTTGAAAATTATACCTTTAAATGTAAATTTAGACATGCAGCATGGTAACAGGCCCTTCCAGCCCATGAGTCTGTACTGCCCAATTGCAGCCAATTGACCTAGAACCACCACCTACCACACCACCCCCCACCACCCCAGTATGTTTTGAATGGTGGGAGGAAACCAGAGCACCCAGAGGAAATCCACGCAGGCAATGGGGAGAAGGTTCAAACTGCTTACAGATAGCGCAGGATTCAAACCCCAACCCTGGTCGCTAATCATTATGGTAAATGTGCCATGGTGATTTAAGTACAACACACATTTCAACGTATCTTACAAGATACTTTTACTTTAAATTTACTCTGACTGAGCAGGATAATGTCATATTACTAGAAATGGAGGTCACATAAAGATTTTAAATTATTAAAATTTAGAAATAATGCATGGGATATGTGAAGTGGAACAGAAAGGTCTATCCCCATCTGCAACAATGGCAAGTGAAGTTTCAAAGCAATGCTGAACAATCGCGATTGGAAGAATGGATGATCCCCTCAGCTTCTACCACAGACTCTTCAACATCATAGAAGCCAGTCTTCAGCCAATTCAAAATGCTCCTCATGGTGTTAAGAAAGGCTAAGAGAACCGTATGTACCCAACATCCAAGGTGCCCATGTTGTAACTCCACGCTGCCGTTCTGAAGAACTGTTGTCCAGAACTAGATGTAGCTCCAGCCAATCTGCTCCCATACTGATGAACAGTCCCCTGATAATGTAGAACATTTACCAGTTATGTGCGACTCGCTGAAGCTGTTCGCTAAAACAACTTGTCATCCAATCTCAAGCAACACTCTTTCATCATCTCAAGGCTAATTAGGGATGAGTGCTGATAAAACATAGCCTATTAAAAGCACAGCACTGTCTCTTCAGCGCACAATGTTGGGCTCACCTACGCGGTTGAGATGTGCAGCCTTAGAGGAGAGGCCATCTTTCAGATGCAACGTTCAACCTGCCACTTCATAGAATTTTATCAAAGTACATTGGGAGCTTTTCCTGGACTCCAGGCCATTTCTGTTCCTCAACCAACACCTGACTTGTTGAAACCATCTGCATATTTCCCATGGTGAGTGGGGTGGATCAGGTAATGCCTGTTTTTTTCAGAAGGACCTCGTTGTAGATATTGGCAGTAGAATAACAGCAGGAGAATCTCTCGGTCAATTTATGGGTTACACTGTCATCGACTTTTTTTTAACTTTATTTAGTATTTTTTCAATAAAATTAAACAGACTTTTACAGAATAAGTAGTCTAATAATAAAACAGTGAAACAAACCCATCCCCTCCCCCCTCCCACAACAGATCCCTAAAGGGAAGCATTAAAAATAAACAAAAACATTCAATAATTGACAATATTACTAAATTCATATTCTTCATATAAGGTGTCCACATCTTAACAAAAAAATTATAATTATTATGTAAATTATATGTTATTTTCTCCATATATAAATACACGACTTCATCTCATGATGCCATCGAATTAAATTTAACTCCGCTTCATCTTTCCAAGACATAGCAATACATTTACAAGCAACTGTCAACGTTAGACGAATAAACGCTGTCTGAAACTTATCCAACCCCAAGTCCACTAACGGAGTAAAATGACCTCACAAAAAATTTTTGGATCTAAAGGAAATTGAATTTTAAACAAATTTTGAAGAAACTTCCTAATTTTAAACCAGAAAGGATGAACTTTATCGCCAAGCCAAATAGAATGTAGAAATGTTCCAACACATCATCCACATCTAAAACACAGATCTGAATGACTAAATCCATATTTTTTCAATTTTTCAGGAGTTAAATATAACTGATGCAAAAAATTATAATGAACCAAACTATATCTTACATTAATTAATTTAGTGAACTCATCATAACACCTATTTTCCCAATCCACCTGACTAATCTCATGACTTAAATCCTGCTCCCATTTAATCCTAGATGGATCTAACTTTTTAACCATTGTATCTTGTAATAATGCAATCATCTCTGATAAAAAACCTTAATCTGAAAAATATGAAGCCATAAATTCAAATTTAGTTAACTTAGAAATTTTTGTTTCTC
Organism: Narcine bancroftii; assembly: GCF_036971445.1. NCBI lineage: Eukaryota > Metazoa > Chordata > Chondrichthyes > Torpediniformes > Narcinidae > Narcine > Narcine bancroftii. Next base: position 171,263,001 of record NC_091476.1, read on the forward strand.
TTCCAAAATTATCTTTCACTAATGCCCTAATTTGATAATAAATAAACAGAGAATTCTCTAAAATCCCAAATTTCTCTTCAAGCTGATTAAATGATAAAAATTTCCCTTCTTCAAAACAATCCTGCAAACTTTTTATTCCTTTAATCCACCAATCTTCTAAAACTGACTTAACATGTGTTGAAGTAATGAGGGTGTGGAAGGGTCTCTCTGGCAGCTCGGGCTGCCGACAGACAATAGTACAGCACCATCAGATTGCTTCCTCTTGCTTGACAGAATTTCTGCAGTAATTCCATTGTGATACATCACTGTCACCTCTCATTGCAGTAGATGTCAATCACTCACTGAGACTGGATGATATTATTATAGTTCTTCGTGTCTTCATCGGACGGCCACGAACCAGAATATCCCTGAGTAAAACTGTAACAGAATTCAAAACTCATCAAAAGTCCCCAAATCATTCTGTCTAAGGCAAAAGAATCAGCACCCAATCTCATCCCAGTTAAAGAGTTATATTTACTTTCCATGTCAAAAATTACTTTTTAACCTGATGCACCCAAATATCATTAGGGCTGATGGAGCCAGCTATTCGAAGGCTATGTGTAAAAGAGATGATGTGTTCTTCTACCAATTACTCCAGGCTAATATAATACCATGTCTCATAATGAGATTTGTAAGTATCAGGTTCTTGCACTCTGGTAAAGAAAGTTCTCTTCCTGACACATGATGTCAGGAGAAATTTGCATTTCAGGCACATTTGGAAATCCAGGCAAAATATATATCTATATTTTGACCATGAATAAGTTTTTTAATCACTTACTGTATTTGACAACAGATAGGACACTTCCCCCCCCCCCATTTTTTCCCCAAAAAATCACCTGAGAAACCTCCCTGGGTCCTAAATGCGAGGGTGACATTTTGATGTTGCCATTTTGCAAGATGGCAGCAGGAGGAAAGCGCTCAGACTACTCACCCGTGCTTTCCAAAGTCACTGCTGCCACCACTCGCTCTTTCCCTCCTTCCCATCTGCATGCGCGCTTGCAGAAACCTGCCACCCTCTCCACCTCCTTCCTGACGCCCCCTCCCTCCAACCCTGCCGCCGCTCACTTCCCACAGGGCTTTGAGGGGAGCGTTGGGCCTCGACGATCAGACTCACTGAACAAAGCCTGATCATCGCGGCCCAGCGCTCCTCTTAAAGCCCTCTTGGAGAGAGTGAGTGATGGGAGGGAGGGAGGGAGCGATTTTCAGGACCCCCTCCCTCAAGCAAATTGAATGAGGTAAATACACTAAAACAAATCTTTCCTGAAATCTCATGCTAAAGATTGTGGGGAGGGGGGGGGGTCATTTCTATTTGACAGTGGGTCTTGTATGCCATTAAATACAGTAAATATATTCATAATTTTCTCCACTTAAAATTTTCTGAAGAATAGAATGAAAATTAACTGCTTTGTAAGGACTTAAAAAAATACTTTAAAAAAATTCCATGATAGATTTAAGCTTCGAATACTTTGAGTAACATAGGACAATCTTCGTTATCTTTAACTTTTTAAGTATTCTTCAGAATGAGGAAAGGTAACAATGTTGTCCTCGTTTCTCTGATAAAGAAACAAAGATATAGTTGTTGGACTCAGAATCGGGCTAAACTTCCCGAAATTCATTTAGCTCACTTCAATACATCATGTCAATTACAAAGAATGAACTTGCAATGATTTCACACAGAGGATGGTGGTTCCATGGAACAAGCAGCAACAGGAAGTGGTAGAGACAGATACAATTACTTGGACAGGTACTTACAACATTTAAAAGGTGTTTGGACAGGTATTTAGATTGGAAAGGAGTAGAGGTTACAGGCCTAACATGGGTGAATGGGATTATCATGGATAGTCTTCTCGATCACCATGGAAGGGTTGGGCCATGCTCTACGACTCTGTGACCTTCCAATGGAGCTGAACTTAAGCTGCAAGAGCAGCCAGCCCTCATATTTATGTTGGCCACCTGATGATGCTTGAAGTTTGTCTCTTTACCTCCATGGACCTCCAATTTAAAAATCAATTCGGATTTGCAACTCTCCTTGGAAATATTCCAGACATTTCATCACATATTCTCATCTTTTCGCTCTGCACCTCAATCAACGTCCCTTTTCCTTTTTCAATATTTTTTGTTGAAATTGAAGTTCCACTTTGCAAAATAGAGTACATCAGAATACATATTTAAAGTCAAAAAATAGTACATTACACTTAGATCATCCAAGGTATCTCACACTCTCAATTTAGCAAATTACAGTAATATTTTATTATTTTATTATAAAAGGAAGATCTAAACCTGCTACCAAAACATCCCTTCTGACCAGAATTTTTGTAAGCAATAAATAAAAGTCTGTAAAGGAATTGTGGAAACATTTTTATGGCCTATGATCTTATCCTGTGATGCTCTTTGGAGTGTTGAGGAAAAAGTTTTAATTCCTGGTGACATTCCTAAAACATTGACATTTGTGTGGATAGTAATGGTTAGTAAAACAGAGACCAATGGGTCATACACCAGGTCAGCTGATGGAGGTAAGATACAGATCAGGCACAATGTAGTTAAATGACAGGACAGGCCTGTCCAAACCCTTGACCTTCAAAGAACTAGAATTTGTGCCAAGTGAGCTTTATCTTTATCATGGAGCAAATGAAAGAATTTCAAATCACTTTCTAATCATGCTCTCTTTCTGCCAGTCTTTTGTTATCCTTGTTGGAAAGGATCTTATGTATTGGAAAGGACTGGATGTTTCTTTTTTGGTGTAAGAATGACCACAGGCAAATTTCTTCATGAAACTAAAATAGGTTTGTATAACCTCTATGAGGCACTGGGAAAATTCTGTGTAAGGCACTGGGAAAATTCTGTGTAAGGCACTGGGAAGATTCTCATGCTCATTAGAAGTAGTGAATAGATACAGCATACGGCATGTTTTACTACAAACTTGTACTGCAAGTGTGATGAAAATGGGGGAAGATTCAATGACAGCCTCAAGAGGATGTAACTGGGGCAGATTGAGCACAAATCAGAATAGGACAGGGAAGTTAGACATGAATGAGCCATCTGCAGCATGACTGACAGTTTCATTATACTCCATGAAACTGGTAACACTGGAGATTGTCAATGTGCATCTATCTGGACATTACTACAGGGCAGTTCCGTTAATTTTGCAGATGCATGACTCGGTAGTTGAAATGAATTAAAAATGGCTGGAAATTTCCACTAAACCCTGTCAACATTTAAAGAAGGAACATTGGTGTGGACATTGATTTATGATGTTGCATGACATTTTGTTTTACAGAGCATGGCTCTGCATGGACACATTCCCCAAGGAGTGACACACAATAAGTGGGCGAAGGATGGAATATTTGATCCAGTCACATGATTGTCGATAAGGTTGATCTTTATTGCACAACCCCGACTGTGTCTTAAACTGTTGTGATAGTATAGATCTATCACCAATATATATAGTGTATATAGTTACAGTATCTAGACTGTGCTTACACGATTGACTGAGAGCTAAGCCACGCCTACTCTCTGGGCCTTAAAGGGTTGTGTCCCTAGCCAGGTCAGATCATTCCGGACTTGTCGGCCACCTGTGAAGAGCTCCTGTCTCTTGCTAATAAAAGCCTTGGTTTGGATCAACAAGTCTTTGATTCTTTCGATGAGCTCTACAACTGTGACTTGCTGAGATACTTCTGTAGGGACTAAACCTTGGATTGGAGTCACAGGTCAATATGATAGACTTCTTTTTGCGAAGCACATTAAAAGGGCAAGCATCAAGTTGATAGCTTCTTGGATGTAGTTACTGATACCTTCACTTTTATTGCCTACTTAGAGTCATGGAGTCATACAGCATGGAACAGACCCTTTGGCCCAACTCATCCATGTCAACCAAGCTGGCAGTCATTTGCGTGCATTTGGTCCATATACTTCTAAGACCTTTCTATCCATTTGCTGTCCAAATGTCTTTTGAACATGGTAATTGATTTATTTAATTTACTAATTTTAGAAATGGCACATATTGCCAAACAGAACGATGATGTGGCAGTAGCTTCAGTGACCTGGATTTGATCCTCAGTGCTATCTTCGTGCAGTTTGCCCATTTTCCCTGTGACCATGTGGATTTTTCCTCATGTTTCCTCTTACATCCCAAGTACATGCTGCTGGGGTAATTGGCCCCTGTAAATTATCTGGAGTGTAAGTGCACAGCAAGAACTGGGAGGAGGTGGGCAATTGCGAGAGAATGGGTTACGGATTGCTTTAGCAGTTTCTAAGAAATGTATGGCCATATCATGGAAGTCAGATATAGATTTAGATATGGAAAGATGGCCCACAGACTTCGTAGTTAGAGAAGATTATCTATGGTCTGCAAAATAAATATCATCTATTCTGGAAAATAAGGCACTCTTATTTACAAAATGTGTGTATGTACATTTAAAGCTCTCTGAAGAGCTTGGTAACCACCAATCAGAATTTATGTTATAAATATTTATCCTCTTGGTATTCTCCGCATCTTTATTCTTTTTTTCCAATTTTATTTTCTTTATTTCTTTTATCTTTCACAAGGGTTTGGTAGTGGGAGGTGGCTGGGGAGGGGGGTTAGATAGAGAGGGTTTTGTTTATATATACAATTTTTGAGCTTATATAATGTAACTCATTGCGGTTTAAAATTTATGAGTAAAATATTTTTTTAAAGTAGGTTTCGAGAACTAAGTGGGGAATCGGGCAGCTGGTACAGTGTGCACAAAGGCCTCTTTCAGCATGAGACAAAATAAGAACCCCAATATAGGGTTAAACACAACATTTAAACATAGAAACATAGAAGATAGGAGCAGGAGTAGGTCATTCGACCCTTCGAGCCTGCTCCGCCATTCAACAAGATCATGGCTGATCTTAAAGTTCAGTACCCCGTCCCCACCTTCTCTCCGTAACCTTTAATACCCTTATACTGAAGAAATCGATCTAATTCCCTCTTCAATAGATTTAATGAACCTGCCTCTACTGCCCTCTGTGGCAATGAATTCCACAGATTCACCACCCTCTGGGTCAAGAAATTCTTCCTCATCTCGGTCCTAAATGGTTTGCCTATTATCCTCAAACCATGGCCCCGGGTTCTGGATTTTCCCATCCTTGGAAACATCCCATCTGCATCCACTCTGTCCAGTCCTGCCAGAATTTTATAGGTCTCTATGAGATCCCCTCTCAATCTTCTAAACTCCAGCGAGTACAATCCCAATTTGCGCAATCTTTCCTCATAAGTCAAATGAAGGTTGTGGACAATCCAGTTCAGGTCCAGACAGCTACCAGTGAGATGATCAAATATTCTGAACTAGTCCTTCTACTAAAGTTTTCAGGAGAATTAATCCAAATTTTATTGAACATCATGCACATAAAGAGGGCAAAGGCACTAAGTCAAAATGGCTTCACCTTAATCCATTCAAACTGCCATAAATCAACAACAGCTGCAAATGTAAGACCCAGAGACTATTAAATCCTTATCGGTTATCTGTAAGGTAATATTAAATGTCATTGGAGAACATCTTTCCAATTTCAGATAAATGATAGCCCATCTTGTCAGAACCAATTGAAAGTGTGAACTTCACTTAGACTGGCCGTCCGCAGGTGAACCAATCCTCGCAGCAGAAATTCTAATGGGTGCTTATAACAGATAGGTCAAGTGTACACATGAACAGGAAGCCAGTGTGCATGAAAGAGTCAATGTTAGTGCATGTTGGTTTGAAGGAAAGTTTGTATGTAATGGAGATTTACCAGGTTGTGGTCTGGGGTGAATGTGAGAATGGATGGGTGGGCTTGTTTTTGTTAAAGTGGAGGAGGCTGAGGGGGAACCTAATGGAGGTATTTAAAATTATGAGGAACCTCGATAGGGTGAACAATGAAAAGCCTTTCCCCACAAGGGAGACATTGAGCTGCCAGGTAAAGACTAAGAGGGTCAAAAGAGACCTAAAGAAAAGTTTGTTTTTTTCATCCAGAAGGTGGTTGCAATATGGAGCATACGGCCTGAGAAGGTGGTAAAGCAGATACTCCCACAACACAAAAAAGATCTAGATGAGTTTTTGAATCGCCAAGGCAGAGAAGGCAATGTACAAGGAGCTAATAAATGTGGTTAGTATAGATGCATACTTAATGTTCTTACGTTCAATGGAAGATTGTGTTAATTAGGACAAAGTTGAGGAATAAAATATGGCAGCAAGCCATGAGAGGACATGAGAAAGGAAACTTACTTAAAGAAAGTAGGCCTCGCATTGTGTTGTCATTTTGGCATTCCTGCTCCATGAGCTGCTTCATTTGATGAGTGATAGAGAGATTATGGACTCACTTTCATCTGGCACCTTCAAAGTTCATAAAAGCTGTAGACAGCCACTGCCATTGGTTGCTCTCCGCCCGCTGCAATCGCATTGCGGCCACCCTACTCGCAACAGCGCATTGCGCATATGCAAGCTTCATAATGGCGCGTTAGTTGAGCTAGCAGGAAGCAGACGCCATGCTATGGGGTTCTCTCTCACTCTCTCTTTGATTGTGTACACTAAAGTTGTTTGGTTCACCTCATCTGCCGCTTCGTCTAGTTATTCGGCACGCAATAATGAATGTAGTGCCAGAAATGGGTTTGAAGTCGCAGTGAGTAACCAGAATCATGTTTGAAACACTCGCCATAATGGCAGACAGATTTAGACAGCCTGACTCACTTGCATTTGAAGGAAATGTAGCGGAGAACTGGTGTATTTTTGAGCAAGAGCGAGACATATTTATTCTGGCAGCTCATAGCGACATGTCTGCCCGCACCAGAGCATACATTTCATTAAATTTGGCGGGCCCAGAAGCCATTGAAAGGGACGGGTCATTTGTGTACACAGACAAAGAGCACGAAGGGGACCTCATTGCCAGCCTGGCTGAGTCGGGAGAGGACCTAAATGTTTAAAATGAAAATTCAAGGAAATGTGCAATCCACAGAGAAACATGACAATGTAAAGGCATAAATTTAATACTAGAGACCAAAAGCCAATAATTATAATTTAAATCTTTCTTGAATAGATTTGATTTAATAGTTGAATGAATCCAATCTATATGATTTAATTTGCAAGATTTAAAAATTGCGCATGTTAATAAGGTCTGCACTTTGATGGAGAATGAGACAAAAGAGGCAAAAGAATCTTAATGCATAATTCCACTGTTAACCTATTGAAAAGGAAACAGTGGTAGTAAAGGGAGGGGTTCCAATACTGAACTCATCACATGCATGGATTCTTCTTTCTTTCTTCTTTGGCTTGGCTTCGCGGACGAAGATTTATGGAGGGGGTAAAAAGTCCACGTCAGCTGCAGGCTCGTTTGTGGCTGACAAGTCCGATGCGGGACAGGCAGACACGATTGCAGCGGTTGCAGGGGAAAATTGGTTGGTTGGGGTTGGGTGTTGGGTTTTTCCTCCTTTGCCTTTTGTCAGTGAGGTGGGCTCTGCGGTCTTCTTCAAAGGAGGTTGCTGCCCGCCAAACTGTGAGGCGCCAAGATGCACGGTTTGAGGCGTTATCAGCCCACTGGCGGTGGTCAATGTGGCAGGCACCAAGAGATTTCTTTAGGCATTCCTTGTACCTTTTCTTTGGTGCACCTCTGTCACGGTGGCCAGTGGAGAGCTCGCCATATAACACGATCTTGGGAAGGCGATGGTCCTCCATTCTGGAGATGTGACCCATCCAGCGCAGCTGGATCTTCAGCAGCGTGGACTCGATGCTGTCGACCTCTGCCATCTCGAGTACTTCGACGTTAGGGATGTAAGCGCTCCAATGGATGTTGAGGATGGAGCGGAGACAACGCTGGTGGAAGCGTTCTAGGAGCCGTAGGTGGTGCCGGTAGAGGACCCATGATTCGGAGCCGAACAGGAGTGTGGGTATGACAATGGCTCTGTATACGCTTATCTTTGTGAGGTTTTTCAGTTGGTTGTTTTTCCAGACTCTTTTGTGTAGTCTTCCAAAGGCGCTATTTGCGTTGGCGAGTCTGTTGCATGGATAAAATGAAAGGAAATACCAATGGGAAACTAAAAATCTGCCAGTGTAATGGAAATCTGCCTGTATAGACAGGCAAGTGAAATGTTACGACTGCAAAGAGGGTACCTTGTTGGGTAAGGCTAGACCCAAGGCGGGATAGTGTCAACAGAACAAGTTCTCAGTGGAAGAATGCTACTGCTAACGGAAGCTTGTGATATCTGTCTCTGAGATCAATGTCAAAACATCCTTCGAGAGGGTGAACACTCGCAAGTGTCAGGCCCTGACGGTGTACCTAGCAGGGTACGGAAAATCTGTGCCAACCAACGTGCCGAAGTGTTCACAGACATTTCCAATCTCTCATTGTTGCCGTCAAGGGTTCCCACCTGCTTCAAAAGGACATCAACCATACCAGTCAGTGCAAAAGAAGAGCAGAGGGAGCTGCCTGAATGTCTATCACCCAGTAGCTCTCACATCAACTGCAATGAGGTGCATTCAGAAGTTGATCATGAATGAATCCAGAGCTAATTAAAGATCTGGACCCACTGCAAACCACAGGAGATGCAATGTCACTAGCTCTCCACCCGTATCTAGTTCAGCTAGACCAGTGGTTCCCAACCTTTTTTATGCCCCACACCCCTAAAAATTTTTAATATGTTCTCGCACCCCTTAAAGTAATAATTTATTTAATAATAAAGGTGAAGGTGACCAAAACAAATTTGTTTAACCAATTTTTAATAATATATAAACAAAAATGAAACATATGGAAAAGAAAAAAATTACAACAAATTAAGCCCTACAAAAAAATTAAATTTTCATCTATTTTAAATGTCCCGATTTAAAAAAAGTTATAGGACAATGCCATTTAAAAGGAAACAGCATGTTGAATAGCACTAAAATTCATAAAGAATCTCATTCTATTGAATAGAGAAAAAAAGAGGACATCTCCATCTTTAATTTGGACTTTTAAAAAAATCGATATTTTTATCTTGAATATATAGGACAGTACCCTTAATATAAACAAAAATAACTGAAATGTTATCTCACACCCCCTAGAATGCTACCTCGCACCCCAAAGGGGTGCGAGCACCTCTGGTTAAGAAATCCTGACCTAGACAATAGCAACACATACATCAGGCACTATGTATCAGGTTTCAATGCCTTCATATCCCCAAGTGCTGATCAACAAATTCCAAAACTTGGGCCTCTGCAACTGGATCGCTGACTGCCTCATTGAAAGACCACAGGCAGTACGAATTGGAACCATCCTCACTGACAATCCACACAGGCGCACCTTAAAGATGCGTGCTTAGTCCTCTTCTCTATTCGCTCTACACCCATGACTGTGTGACTAGACACAATTCAAATGCCAGCCACAAATTTGCCGATGACACCACGGTTGTCGGCAGAATCACAGACGGCACTGAGGAAGCGTATAGGAGGGAGATAGTTCAGCTCGTTAAATGGTGTAACAACAACAACTTTGCACTCAAAGTTTTCAAAACTAGGAACTGATTGTGGACATCAAGAAAGGGAAATCAGGAAAACACCAACCAATCCTCATCACTGGGTCAGCAGGGGAAAGGGTTAAGAACTTCCAATTCATGGGTGTCAACATCTCTGAAGATCTGTCACGGGGGCTTCCGCGTTGATGCAATCACAAAGAAGGCTTGCCAGCCGCTATATTTCATGAAGAGTTTGAGATTTGGTGCGTCACCAAAGTTTCTTGCAAATTTCTAGAGGTGTACCGTGGAGAGCATTCTGACTGGCTGCACCACTGTCTGGTATGGAGGAGCCAATGTACAGGACAGGAAAAAAAAATTGAGAGATGTGAACTTGGGCAGCTCCATCATGGGCATCAGTCGTAACTCCATCAAGGACATTTGCAAGAGGCAATGTCTTAAGAAAGCAACCTTTATCCTCAAGGACCTTCGCCACTCAGGCCAAGCCCTCTTCACACTGCTGCCATCGGGAAGGAGGTACAAGAGCCTGAAGATGAGCTCTGAGCAGCAGAAGGACAGTATCTCCTTTGCCATCAGATTTCTGAATGGAAATTGAACCATAGTCACTACGTCACCTTCTCTTCTTTTGCACTAATTCATTTATTTTAATGGAATTTATAGCAATATTTGCGCTGTAATGTTGCCGAGAAACAACAAAGTTTGCGACATTTCCTTGACAATAAATTGTGGCACTGATTCTGATTCAAGCCAGAGTTTGAGGTTCATACACAGAGGGCAGAGCAGAGTGTCAAACAGTGAGCAGGTCACTTCCAGCATCAATAAAATTAAAGTTAATGGCCTTTATATCGACATAAACATTAGTGCGGCTGTTTCCCGATTGATTGCAACAAAAAAAAATCTGTATCAAGGTAATTAGCAATGTGCCGTTACAAAAGCACCTTGAATTTGAAGCTATGATCTGGTGATATTGAAGGCCTTGGTTCAGAGATGAAGTGTAGTTTGTACAAATGGCAAAGAATAAAGTGATAACCTGATTCCATTTCAGTTCACAATTTGTTCATTTTGAAATGACTGTGACAATCTGCTCTCAGTGCAAGGTAGTCAAGAGAAAAGTGGAGAAGGTAAAATAGTCCGGAAGTGAGTCTGACAATTGTTGAAGAAGAGTTGGCGCGGAGCAAGAAATCAAAGGAGTCAATAGCAATATTGTTGAATTCCAAGGTTGTTGTATTTCTGGGATCAACACAGATATAGTCTTGCCAGAGCCTATGCCATAGGTGCTCTGTGATTAGTAACATAACATAACATAACATAACAATTACAGCACGGAAACAGGCCATTAGGCCCTTCTAGTCCGCACCGAACCAAACACCCCTTTCTAGTCCCACCTCCCTGCACAATGCCCATAACCCTCCATCTTCTTCTCATCCATATACCTGTCCAACCTTTTCTTAAATAATACAATTGACTCCGCCGCCACTATTTCTCCCGGAAGATCATTCCACACAGCTACCACTCTCTGAGTAAAGAAGTTCCCCCTCATGTTACCTCTAAACCTCTGCCCCTTAATTCTTAACTCATGTCCTCTTGTTTTAAACTTTCCTCCTCTTAACGGAAATAGTCTATCCACATCCATTCTGTCTATCCCTTTCATAATCTTAAATACTTCTATCAAATCCCCTCTCAACCTTCTACGCTCCAAAGAATAAAGACCCAATCTGTCCAATCTCTCCCCATACTCCAGATGCTTAAACCCAGGTAACATTCTGGTAAACCTTCTCTGCACTCTCTCCACTCTGTTTATATCCTTCCTATAATTAGGTGACCAGAACTGCACACAGAACTCCAAATTAGGCTGCACCAACATCTTATACAATCTCAACATCACCTCCCAACTCCTATATTCCATGCAATGATTGATAAAGGCCAGCATACTAAAAGCCTTCTTCACCACCCTATTCACGTGAGTTTCTACCTTCAGGGAACGATGTACCGTCACTCCTAAATCTTTCTGCTCTTCTGTATTCCTCAATGCTCTCCCATTTACCACGTATGTCCTATTCTGATTCTTCTTACCAAAATGAAGCACCTCACACTTATCAGCATTAAATTCCATCTGCCATTTTTCAGCCCACTTTTCTAAGCAGCCCAAATCCCTCTGCAATCCTTGAAAACCTTCTTCATTATCCACTATTCCACCTATCTTAGTATCGTCTGCATATTTACTAATCCAATTCACCACCCCATCATCTAGATCATTAATGTATATAACGAACAACAATGGGCCCAATACAGATCCTTGAGGCACACCACTGGTCACCGGCCTCCAACCTGACAGACAATTATCCACTACCACTCTCTGGCCTCTCCCTTTCAGCCAATGTTCAATCCATTTGACTATCTCAAAATTTATACCTAAAGACTGCACCTTCCTAACTAACCTTCCATGTGGTACCTTATCGAAGGCCTTACTGAAGTCCATATAGACAACATCCACTGCGCTACCCTCATCCACATTCCTAGTCACCTCTTCAAAAAATTCAATCAGATTGGTCAAACATGACCTTCCTCCCACAAATCCATGTTGAGTGCTCCTGATCAGACCCTGTCTATCCAGATGTTTATAAGTACTATCTCTAAGAATTTTCTCCATTAATTTACCTACCACAGACGTCAAACTTACAGGCCGATAGTTGCCAGGCTTCCTCCTTGAACCCTTTTTAAATAACGGAACCACATGCGCAATGCGCCAATCCTCCGGCACTATCCCCATATCTAATGACATTTGGAAAATTACCGCCAGAGCCTCTGCTATTTCCTCCTTCACTTCTCTCAATGTCCTGGGGAAGATCCCGTCTGGTCCCGGAGACTTATCCACCTTTATATTCTTCAAAAGCCTTAAAACTACACCTTTTGTAATCTCTATATTCCCCATATTTACCCAATTTGCTTTTTTTATCCCACATCTCCCAATATCCTTCTCCTTAGTGAATACCGAAGAAAAGAAACTGTTCAATATCTCCCGCATTTCTCTAGGTTCCACACACAGTTTTCCACTCTGATTTTCTAAGGGACCAATTTTGTCTCTAGCTTTCCTCTTACCATTAACATATTTGTAGAACTCTTTTGGATTAGTTTTCACCCTGCTTGCCATAGTTTTCTCGTACCTTCTTTTAGCTTTCCTAATTCCTCTCTTAAGATTCCTCTTACATTCAATATATCTTTCAAACATCTCCTTAACTCCATGCTTCTTATATCTAATGTACGCCTCCCTTTTTCTTCGAACCAAGTTTCCAATATTCCTTGAAAACCACGGCTCTCTCAAACCTTTTGCCCCTCCTTTTAACCTAACAGGAACATAAAGCTTTTGCACTCTCAAAATCTGATCTTTAAAAGACTTCCATCTCTCTACTACATCCTGCCCATAAAACAAATTGTCCCAATGCACACCCTGCAAGTCCTTTCGCATCTCCTCAAATCTAGCTTTTCCCCAATCAAAAACCTCAATCCTTGGCCCTGATTTCTCTCTTTCCATAATGACATTGAAGCTGATGGCATTATGATCACTGGACCCGAAGTGCTCGCCAACACTAACCTCCGTCACTTGACCCATCCCATTTGCCAACAGTAGATCTAACACTGCTCCTTCTCTGGTCGGCACCTCTACATATTGTTGTAAAAAACTATCTTGCACACATTTCACAAACTCTAACCCATCCATTCCTTTCACAGAATGTGTTTCCCAATCTATATGTGGAAAATTAAAATCTCCCATAATTACAACCCTGTGCTTATCACAAATATCTACTATCTCCCTACAGATTTGCTCCTATAGGTCTCGGTCCCCTCTGGGTAGTCTATAATACACCCCTACAAGTGTAACCTCTCCTTTCCTACTCCTCAGTTCCACCCAAATAGCCTCTGTGGATGTGCCCTCTAATCTATCCTTCCTAGGCACCGCTGTAATATTTTCCCTGACAAGCAATGCAACCCCACCTCCTCTTGCCCCTCCGACTCTATCACACCTAAAACAACGAAACCCAGGGATATTCAGTTGCCAATCACATCCCTCCTGCAACCATGTCTCACTAATCGCTACCACATCATACTTCCAAGTATCAATCCACACCTTCAGCTCATCCACCTTTTTTACAATACTCCTGGCATTAAAATATATGAATTTCAGGGATTTCCCATTTTTTAATCCCTGTTTTCCCTCATCTTTAAGAACAACATTATTTACTTTTCCTGCCAATTGCCCTTCATCTTCTTCCAGAGCATTTCCCTTCTCTATCACCTGCCCATCCATATTCAAATACTTACTACAAACTTTCATTGTTTGCATTCTAACCTTCTCCTTACTGCTCTGTACTATTTTGTTCCCTCCCCCCAACCATTCTAGTTTAAAGGATCCTGAGTAGCCCTAGCAAATACCTCTGCCAGGATTCTGGTCCCCCTGGGATTTCAGTGTAACCCATCCTTACTGTACAGGTCACATCTCCCCCAAAAAAGGTCCCAGTTATCCAGAAACTTAAAACCCTGCCGCTTACTCCACCCCTTCAGCCACGTGTTAATCCTCCACCTCATTCTATTTCTATTCACACTGTCACGTGGCACAGGGAGTAATCCAGAGATTACCCCCTTTGCGGTCCTTCTTTTTAACTCCCTACCTAACTGCCTGTACTCACTTTTTAGGACCTCTTCTCTAATTCTCCCTATGTCATTGGTACCTACATGTACCACGACCTCTGGCTCCTGTCCCTCCCACTTTAGGATATCCGGGACACGAGCAGCAACATCTCGGACCCTGGCACCAGGGAGGCAAACCACCATCCGGTTCTCCTTGCTGCGTCCGCAGAATCCCCTATCCGTCCTCTTAACTATGGAGTCTCCTACCACAATTGCCCTCCTCTTCCTTTCCCTCCCTTTCTGAGCTACAGGGGCCGACCTCGTGCCGGAGGCACAGCCACTGTCAGTCCCCCCAACCTTGATGTCCCCCTCAACAGTGCTCAAAGAGGCGTACTTATTGCTGAGGGTTACATTCACAGGGGAATTACTTAAGGTGATATGTGAGTGGAAAGAAAAAGTTTGAAATCCACTGTTTTAATCGTCCCTCATTGACTCGTTATGTGCAGGGTTTCATAACTCCAAAGGAAATGGGCCAATGACAATTTTTCTCAAGCCAAATATTTCAGTAACAATTGGGTCTAGAGCAGTGATTCTCACCCTTCCCTTCCCACTCACATCCCACCTTAAGCAATTCCTTACTAATCACAGAGCTCCAATGGCACAGGGATTACTTAAGGTGATCTGGGAGAGAAAAGAGAAAGTTTGAAATCCACTGTTTTAATCGTCCCTCGTTGACTCGTTATGTGCAGGGTTTCATAACTCCAAAGGAAATGGGCCAATGACAATTTTTCTCAAGCAAAATATTTCAGTAACAATTGGGTCTAGAGCAGTGGTTCTCAACCTTCCCTTCCCACTCACATCCTTACTAATCACAGAGCACCGATGGCTTAGGGATTACTTAGGGTGATATGTGAGTTTAGGGGGGCAGTTTGAAAACCACTGGTCGAGAAGAAAGAAGAGAATTCAATATCTAATGAGTCAATTAAACATGTTCATTCTGAAAATGTAATTCAAATAATCATGATCTTCTTTTGCAAATGAAAGCAATATAATCTCCTAAAATGGGGATGACATCACATTCTACATTTGAGTACATATACATCTCATGGTACAATTGTGCACAGTTTGCATAAAGCCACACCTTTTAGTTCTTGCAGAATTTTGCACATTTTATTCTGCATGATCATTAGGGACAGAGAAGACAGTCTCATACAATCTCTGGTCTAATTGTTTTGCATGCTTTATTAACATATCCTTTACTGTGTGTCCATAGGTCTGTGATGCATGTACGACACTCATTTTCTTATCTCTGCCATTTTCAGTGATTCTCAATTTAACACAAGTTTGGATATAACGCGATGAGTCATTGGACTCGGGTTTTGGGCTGCTGCCAGGAACGAGTACAAGCATTTGGGGCTTGCGGGGACTTGGGGCTGCCATGAGCAGCAGGGTCCTGGGGCTGCCGCTAGTGGGATGTTGGGCTGCTTCAAGCAGCGGGGACTGTCAGTTTATTTTTTTAAAATTAGGTTTTAATTTCTACTAACTATTTATTGAAATCCCTAATTTAGCACGGCCCTGCATTTCTCACGATGTGCCCCAAACCATCGCGTTATAATGGGGTTCCACTGTATATTTAAATTCTGTGATATCTGTGGCAATTTTTATTCATGTATCCTATTGGAACATGGCAAAATTTAAAAACTGACAAGTCCCACAGAAGCAAACACTTTGAAAACATATACAAATTATCACCTTATTAGTAAAATTAAACGTTTAACCTCAAAGTGCTGTGGGACATAATTGCGGATGGAAGCTAATTTAATATTTTATTAGCTTGTAATATATCTACAGAAGCTAAATACATTTATCTCAAGTTGTCTATGCGGTGATATGTAATTCCACCACTAGGTCACCAGGGGGCATCCCGGTGACCTTGTCTATAAAGCAGTCCAGAGCTACAGTCTCGCCTTCCAGGTTCGTCTTGCAGAGAGACAAGGCCTCTTAGTGGACATATTAGTTTATTAAAGCTGTCTTAGACTCGTACTGCTGCTGTGGTTATTGTCAGTACAGTCTATCCCAATGGACCTGATTGGTTCCCCTTGTCTCCATTTGCACCAACCAATTAGCATAATTTATGGATGTCAGCAGGATGAAATTCGAATGAGGAAAGCTGATGTGTGGCAGGAACATACTGCCATCTGACACTGGGGCTTGGATATGACTGGCTTACAAGGCTGATGCATGGCATGTAAGTGACTAAAATAACTCTGAAATAATGAAATGCGGTGCAGAGTCTCTGCCACACAGGGAAGCATGATTGATAGCTCATTCCCTGTCAAAGCTAGTCTGTCACTGAAGAGGCCCTGGAAGACCATGCAGCCATTCCCATCACATTGTCTGCGATGATCAAATCTTTCAAGCACCAACAGCATACAAAAGCGGAGACCGTGACCAGCCTGACCATTCAATCGATCAAAGTCATGCGGAGAAACAGCAGGCCTTAAAGCAAGTCACTAGAATGAGGCACCAACGCTGACACCAAATCTCTCCCTTTACCATTCGTGGCAGTGGGGCAGTCTAAGCTGCTCTGGCAGATTAACCTGGGCCTTCCCTTTTGAAATTAACCTGACTATACCATGAGTACCTTTGGTTCCCCTGCTCTGTTGCTCTACAAACTTTCTATATATTTTTTTGTATTTCTTGGCTCTTTTTAAATTAATTTAATAAATACTGTTATAGTTTTTAAGAATGTAGCTGTTTGGTTGCAATAAGTAAGAATTTTAATCCATATGTGTATTGTACAACATAAAGGACAATAAATGTTTTATCATTTATCATTAAAGCTCCTTTTTGAAAGGGATTGCATGTGCAATGTGGTTAGTTATAGATTTCTGCCAGTGGTTCTCAACCTTTTTCTTTCCACTCACATACCACTTTAAGTATTCCCTGTGACATAGCTGCTCTGTGGTTAGTAAGGGATTGCTTAAGTTGGTATGTGAGTGGAAAGAAAAAGTTTGAAAACCCCTGTTTTAATCGTCCCTCATTGACTCGTTATGTGCACGGTTTCAGAACTCCAAAGGAAATGGGCCAATGACAATTTTTCTCAAGCCAAATATTTCAGTCAAAATAGGGTCAAGAGCAGTGATTGTCAACCTTCCCTTCCCACTCACATCCCACCTTAAGCAAACCCTTACTAATCACAGAGCACCGATGGCATAGATGTGAGTGGAAAGAAAAAGGTTGAGAACCACAGGGTTAGCCAGTGTCATCTTTAAATCTTGCCCTTCGTTTGATATACTGCCCACATTTCCATTAAGAAAACATTGTGCACCACTCATTCAATAAATCCCCTCTGACATGTTGATCATTTTCCAGCATTCTCATCCATTTCATTTTTCCAGCAACACCATGCTCTGGAGTTCAGTTCCAACTTCATTTTTTCTGGCATGGTTCATCTCTCCTGCTTTATTCCCCCCCACCCCCTCCACCCACCCTAGTGACTCTGATACAAAATTATTGTGACAGGTGCTTCATTGTGTTTGATTCTCTTTGTCTTATAACCTACATTGATCTGCAGCTCTGCCGGATCCAAGAGAATCATATTCCTTGGAGTGCACCTGGTGGAGAATCTCACCTGGTCCCTTAACACCAGCTCTATAGATAAGAAAGCCCAGCAGTGCCTCTACTTCCTGCGAAGGCTGAGGAAAGTTTATCTCCCACCCTCCATCCTCACTACATTCTACAAAGGATATATTGAGAGCATCTTGTACAACTACATCACCATCTGGTTTGGAGACTGTACCTCCTCAGGCCGCAAGACCCTGCAGAGGATAGTGAAGGCAGAGGAAAAGATTACTGGAGGCTCTCCGTGATGGATATCTACAACACACAATGCACGCAAAAAGCAATAAACATTGCGAAGGTCTCCACACACCCCTCACGTAAACTGTTCTTGCTTCTGCCATCTAAGAGGTTCTGCAGCACTCAGGCTCTTGCATCCAGATTGGGCAACAGTTTTTTTTTCCCCAAGACATCAAACTCCTTAATTCCCAGAACATATGTCAATAGTTTACCGTGGACATTTACTGTATTTATCTTAATATATTAAGTTCTATTTAATTTATTTTTATGTAAATCGCTCTGTGGTCCTGGAGAAACACTATCTTGTCTTTATTGTGAAATATATGGTATGAATGACAAATAAAGGTGACTTGACTTGACACCACCAAGTGACTATTCCTTGAGTTAAGAAAGTTCTAGTTACAGGAGTATTGGTAACATTGAGTTCAGTAGATAAGATTTGGTGTCAATAAAGTGCATGCTTCAGTTCATTTACTTGAAGAACTTACCCCACACTATTAACCATGCACCCAAATGCTCCAATTCTAACAATGCACATGATATACTCTAAATATCCTTTATACCTACTACTGTTGACCTGTGCTTGAAAATGTCCTGAATTTCCCTTGGATTGCCCAGTTCAATTTTTTATATTGAGTGTTGATTCCTTAAACAGAGAACATACTATCTTAAATTTTAATCATACTGCCTCAATCTTCTTTATTTGAGGGAATGCAAACTAATTTAACATGCTGAGCTACAATGTGCAGTGAAATGATCCCAATAAGCTGTATTCCTGTATTGAAAGATAGTATAGATTATAAATAGTTTGAAGGGCTGTGAATGCCAGCTAGTCTAATAGATTGTATTCTTTTGATACACATGAGCTCAGTGAGCACCAGTCATCTTCCACCTTGGAACTGCTTGGAACTTTTCAGCTTGGAACTTTCCAGCTTGGAACTTTTCAGTCGTCTGTGCTCAAGAAGAATTTCAGATAATAAGCGATTCCAACATTTTCTAGTTTTATTTCGCACCACCGGTTTCCAAAACCCTTCCCTCCTGGAGTTTACTGAATGAGTTTGTGTCTCTTCCAGCCCAACCGTTCCCTTGTTCCATGAATGCAGCTTTTCACATTGCACGATCATCCCTTTCTGCCCTTTACTCTCTTCGTTTTCATCAGTATCTTTTTTCCTTTTGTTCTCTCTGCTTCCCTCTGGTATTTACCCTGCATCATAAAACCTGTCAATTCCAACTTTCCCTGAGTTCAGATGAAAATTCATCGATATGAAAGATTTTCTCTGTTTGTCAGTCCACTGTGCTCGCCGATAAACTGCAGCATGCTTGGCACAGTAGATAACTGTCTCACATCTCCACAAATGTGGAGTTAGCAGTTTCATGTGTTGACTGTGTAGATTCCTCCAGGTGTTCAGGTTGCCTTCTAGCTCAGTGGTTCTCAACCTTTTTCTTTCCACTCACATACCACTTTAAGTAATCTCTATGTCATAGGTGCTCTGTGATTAGTAAGGGATTGCTTAAGGTGGTAAGTGAGTGGGAAGGTAAGGTTGAGAATCACTGCTCTAGACCCAATTATAACTGAAATGTTTTGCTTGAGAAAAATTGCCATTGGCCCATTTCCTTTGGAGTTCTGAAACTGTGCACATAACAAGTCAATTAGAGACGATTAAAACAGTGGTTCTCAAACTTTTTCTTTCCACTTACATACCACTTTAAGCAATTCCTTACTAATCACAGAGCACTTTCCCTCTCCTCCCCTCTCTGCCTTCTGTAGGGTCTGCTCCCTCTGTGAATCCCCTGTGCACATCCCTCTCCACCCACCGCTCCTCCGACATCTTCCCCTGTGTCCGCACTTGCACCCACACCTCCTCCCTCACCATGGTCTGGGGCACAAACAGGCCTTTCAAGTGAAGCAACACTTCATTTGTGCATCTGCAGAACTAGTATACTGGTGCTCCCTTTGTGGCCTTCTCTACTTCGGAGAGACTGGGCACAGATTGGGAGATTGCTTCACTGAGAACCTCCACTCCATCCGCAACAATGACAGAGACATCCCAGTATCCAACCATTTCAGTTCTGTGTCAGACTCTCATACTCACATGTCTGTCCATTCCCTTATGCACGATCCCACCAAGACCACCCACAAATTGGAGGAACAACACTTGACTTTATGTCTGGGTGCTCTCCAGCCAGATGGCATTAACATTGACTTTTCCTGTTTCTGCTAACCTCCCCCCTTTCCCCTCCCTTCACCTAGCCCTCCCTCCTCCCTCTGATCACTGTTCTCCCCTCCCTCCCTTCTCCACCTATCAGCTCTTGCCTTTCGGTCCACACTCCCCCTCAATCTTTTGTTTGGACACCTGCTGGCATTTTTCCATACCTTGACGAAGGGCTCAAGCCCAAAATGTTGGTTATGTGTTTTTTTCTTTGCGATATAAAGAACACTGCTTGACCTGTTGAGTTTCTTCCCCCATTGTGTTTTTACTTCAATCACGATGTCTACAAATTTTCATGGTTTACTTTTTTACTGTTACCTCTACCCATGCTAGTAATTTGCCTGTTATACCACGGGCTCTTAATCTTGTTAAGGAGCCTCACGTGCGCATCTTGTCAAAGGCTTTCAGATTACTTCAGGAAGAGTCTAAGTTTTGAAACAATCAGACATAACTTCCTCACCTTAACATCACAGGAACCTTGAGCTAAACCCAGCACTTCATTACTAGCTTTGAATGCTTTTGCACTTGTCTACAATCAATTCTTTAAATATGAAACTGGGGAGGAGTATGGAGGTTATAATGTTGTGATGGGATTAGTGGCCTCAGAGCTGACATTAATGCTCTGAGATTTTAAAGTTTGTCATGAAACTCTGTTACTTTGGCAACAAGACTCAGGGGAGCTGAAAACTGTCCCATGGTCATGCCAAGAATACCAGCTGCTGCTGGCCAGGTGAGCCGGAAACATTGGAACCGAACACTAATGCTCAAGCTGTGAAAATTATAAATGGTTATCTCTGGGGCCTCATTGAAGTAATTCTTTTTCAAGTAGAAAATGAAATTTAGAATGGGTTGTGTCTAAAATATTCTCTTTTCACTCAAGATTCAAGTTTTATGTATTGTCATCTACACAAAATATACATTTGGTTTCTTTGTTTGCATTTAAGGGCAAACATAAGAAACTTGATCATTTTAGTGTAGTGGCTAGTGCAACGCTGTTACAGCGCCAGTGATTGGGACCGGGGCTCGAATTCAATGCTGTCTGTAAGGATTTTGTATGTTCTCCCCATGTTTGCATGGGTTTTCCCCAGGGGCTCAGGTTTCCTCCCTCCATTCAAAACATAGCAGAGGTTGCAGGTCAATTGGTTGTAATTGGCCTGTCACTGTGCTGTATGTCTAAATCTGCATGAATTAAAATTCTGTGGTAAACATTTCACTTTGGTGAAAGGCAAGATGAATCAGAATTGGACAACCTTTATTGAAATTGTAAGGTTGAAATGCTGTACTGTGCTCCAGCATCAAACTTGTGTTGAGCTTGCTTGGAATTTGTACTCTTTCATCTTAAATTGGCTGTAGCCATTATCATCAAATATTCTATTATAATTCTGCAGATGTACTTTAAAAAGTATACTGACTGGTAGCATCCTGGCCAGGTTTATAAACTCCAATGCAGAAGGCTGCAGACAGCGGCATAACTAATAGGCATTCACATCACATCTACTGTACGTGAAGTGCAGCCTGAAGAAGATTGCCACATCATAACCAATCTGTATCACCCTGGTTGCAAATTCTTCTCACTGCTACCCTCAAACAGAGGTATAGAGGTTTGAAGTCTGGCACGTCTATGTCCAAGAACATTTTTTTCCAACACCTATCAGGCTCTTGAACCTGCCCTAACTCTATCTCTACTCCAAATCCCATGAAAAATCTGTCTGCTCTATTGAAACCGTACATTTATTGCACCTGCAACTGTAAGTATTTGTCAAGTTATCCCTTTAATTTTATTGTTTTTGTCTCATAACACACTGTGTTTGATGCCCTATCAATTAACCACGTTAGACTCGAAGTTGTGATTAATAGGCTTAAATCAGCATAAATCATCACCAATTCTCACATGCTGTTGGCCCAATTTCATGGCAGTTACTGAGGGAGGGGTTTGGCCGTATTAGCCTTTATTGGGATTCTGAGGGAAGGAGTCACGGGTACAGGGGTGGGCCGGCCCATACAGTAACTTCATACGGACAATGCTTACAACTATACAGTGGTTCTACCACAGTGTTAATTTAATTTATACTCATTGTTTGTAATGTGCTTATATACCTGAGCAGTTGCTGCAAGAAAGGATTTCACTCTATTGTACTTATGGATATGTCGATAAAATCTTATCATCGCCATCCCAGTACAAACAGCTTCTGCCTCATTCTAACACCCATGCAGAATTAAGTCCCTTTTTGACAAATGTTGATTTTTCACTCTGTACATTTACCTTCTGTTAAAAATTAAATACTCAAGTATAAAATGACTCACAGTTTTCATAAAGATGTAGGAAAGCCATGGAATTTATACCCAAGTATAACATTTAACTGAATATTACATCATTATATTATATTATAATATTATGAATATTATATTATATCAGAGCCCACCTCACTGACAAAAGACAAAGGAGGAAAAACCCAACATCCAACCCCAACCCACCAATTTTCCCCTGCAACCGCTGCAACCGTGTCTGCCTGTCCCGCATCGGACTTGTCAGTCACCAACGAGCCTGCAGCAGACGTGGACTTTTACCCCCTCCATAAATCTTCATCCACAAAGCCAAGCCAAAGATATCATTGCAATCGAGAAGTCCAGAAACAATATTTTTAATTGTGTGATATGGTCTAATCGAATTCCCACGTGAATTGAACTGTTAGCGTTTCTCAGGAATGTGAGGTACTGAAGTTATGAAAGGATTAACAAAATATAATCAGGGCAGTTGATAATTTAGGAGTGAGAAGCTATTTTAGAGAAGAAATGTTTGTAGTGCGACTGAGACCACTCAAGACCAGAGAGAGTACAACATGCTTTTATTCAATAAGAATGGCACTCATGGTCTGTGGACTGAACTGGGGTTTTGGTGGGGGTCCAGAGTTTATATCAGGATGTGGGGGGGGGGGGGGGGGGGGTGGAGTCCAGGGAGGAGCTAGTCCTTAGAGCATCGCCCCTAGTAGTGAATTCCCAGTTCACTACAATGTCATTCTTCAAGTCGTAGCGGGCAGAATAAAAGGCAGATTTGACCCACGTTGGAGGTACGTATTTATAGTTTTGATGTATGGATCAGGAACACAGAGGAAGGAATTCAAGGATGCGTCTCAAAACATCCTTGAAGAAATGCCACATCACGACTGACAAGAGTCCGGAAACATTGTTCCAAGCTGGGTGGTGAGAGGAAATCACCAGGTGGACAGAAAGAAAGAGCTTTCCTGAAAATAGGCCACATGCTGACTGACTTGAGAGAATCTCTGACCGTTACTGCTCAAATTCGACAAGGTACATTCAGAGAGGACCTCATCGCCATGCATCATGAAGTCCTGGCTTAGCGATGGAACAGGCCACCTCACAAATGATCTCTTCAGCCACCTCTAAACCCATTTGTGGAAGTTTGCATTTCTCGCACAGGCTCCATAAGTACCTGAAAGCTGGCATGGGAAACAAGTTATCCTTGATCCTGAAGAACAGTTTAAGATTAGAAACGCCAGCAACATCCACAGAAACGTGATGTAGGGATGATGAATAGAGAATGACAGATAATTAAGGTTGACAGAAGTGGAGGA
This sequence comes from Narcine bancroftii, assembly GCF_036971445.1. Classification (NCBI taxonomy): domain Eukaryota; kingdom Metazoa; phylum Chordata; class Chondrichthyes; order Torpediniformes; family Narcinidae; genus Narcine; species Narcine bancroftii. Next base: position 171,286,763 of record NC_091476.1, read on the forward strand.
GGAGACAGTGAATTAGAGCTAATCATGTATTCATTTTTCTCTGCAGTTTGTACAGAGTTTGCCTTCATTCTCCATGTATAATCAGCTCCTTGTGGGAGAATTCATTGTCATACATCTTCTTGTGAAACCAGTCCTTCAGGGACTTCCTAAATTTGAACAGGTTATCATACATTATTCACCGCTCACCATTAAGCTACATTTCACGCAAAGAGATGAAGGCTTCTTATTTAAATGTCATTTATATCCTCATATGCATTCCAAAGATTGGGGCAGTTTTGAAAGCCTCTGGAGGTTCAGTAACTGTAAGCTGAAGTTATACCTTGATATGCAATCACATTTTGCAGTAAAATGCTGGCATGTTCTTCTAAAAATGCCAACAAATTGAGGATTTGCAAACATTAATGTGGAAGTCCATATTTGCTGAACAGCTGTTTGCCCGATCGCCCACAGTGATCTAATGCTGGAATCATTATGACAGAGTGCAAAACTGTGGCAATTCTCCATCACGTACACTGGGGAACCCAATTAAACAACCTCTACCGGACTGGAAATGGCTCAAAGAATTCTCCATTG